>NC_133320.1:24673742-24674336 GCF_012295235.1 Primulina huaijiensis
GATTAAAAGAAAGATTCGAACATATAAGGGAAGTTATACTTCCGACCGGCCGGGATGAATGGAATACGTTGAGATTCCAAGATTTTAAGAAAGTCAGTGATTACAACTCGGTGATGTATCGAATAATCTCGCAACTGAAATTTTGTGGGCATGAGATTACTGAATTGGAAATGCTTGAAAAAACATTTTTCACTTTTCACGCATCGAATATAACTCTACAACAACAATATAGAGTGCGTGGATTTTCGAGATATTCTGAACTAATCGTATGTCTCCTTATGGCGGAAAAGAATAATGAGCTTTTAATGAGAAATCATCAGGCACGACCCGCTGGTTCAACGACATTTCCTGACGTAAATGTCGTAAGCAAAAATGAATTTAAACATGAAAACCAAAATCAAAGTTACAGACAAGATTTTGGTCGAGGACAAAATCGAGGTCGTGGTCGTGGACGTGGAAGTGGTCGTGGTCGTGGACGCGACCGTGATTTTGAAAATAATCGAGATAGTTATTTCTATAACTCATCTCAAAAGAGCGTCCCAAACCATCCACCGAAAAGGCATCAAGAGAATATGAGTGTTAATGAGAATCACT
>NC_133320.1:24675010-24796155 GCF_012295235.1 Primulina huaijiensis
ATAATTCTTCAATATTAACCAATTGGCATGATCGATTAGGACATCCTGGTTCAACAATGATGCGAAGAATTATAGAAAATACACATGGTCATCCATTGAAAGACCAGAAGATCTTTCAGAATAATAAGTTTCAATGTAAAGCATGTTCTCTTGGAAAACTTATTATAAGACCATCACCAGCCAAAATCCAAACTGAATCACCAATGTTTCTTGAACGTATTCAGGGTGATATTTGTGGACCAATCCATCCACCATGTGGACCATTCAGATACTTTATGGTATTGATTGATGCCTCCAGCAGATGGTCACATGTATGTTTATTGTCAACTCGAAATGTTGCATTTGCAAGATTACTTGCTCAAATAATAAAATTGAGGAATCAATTTCCCGATTATACAATCAAGAAAATTAGACTTGATAATGCTGGTGAATTTACTTCCCAGACTTTCAATGATTATTGTATGTCTATGGGAATCATTGTTGAGCATCCTGTTGCTCATGTACATACTCAAAATGGATTGGCTGAATCATTGATTAAACGTCTGCAAATGATTGCTAGACCAATGATTATGAAAACAAAGCTCCCTATTTCTATATGGGGACATGCAATTTTACATGCTGCTTCATTAATTCGCATCAGACCAAGTGCATATCATAAATACTCCCCATTGCAGCTTGCATTTGGTAAAGAACCAGACATTTCTCATCTGAGAATTTTTGGATGTATGGTGTATGTGCCTATTGCACCACCTCAACGAAAGAAAATGGGACCTCAAAGAAAGATTGGAATTTATATTGGTTATGATAGTCCATCGATCATTCGATATCTTGAACCACAGACAGGCGACGTGTTCACAGCACGTTTTGCTGATTGTCATTTTAATGAGGAAATCTTCCCAATGTTAGGGGGAGAACAGAAACATACCGAAAAAGAAATTACATGGTATGTATCATCATTGTTACATCTGGATCCAAGAACAAAACAATGTGAAAAAGATGTACAGCAAATTGTGCACTTGCAAAGAATAGCAAATCAAATACCAGATGCATTTGCAGACACAAAAGGGGTAACTAAATCATATATACATGCTGCAAATGCCCCTGCTCGAATTGAAATTCCGAAGAAACAAATTGAAGATAGTCATGATGTCATTAAACGCCTGAAGCGTGGAAGGCCAGTTGGTTCCAAGGATAAAAATCCTCGAAAAAGAAAATTCATAGAGAAACACAATGATCACAAAATAGAGAATGATGTTCCTGAAGAAACACATAATGATCACAAAATAGAGAATGATGTTCCTGAAGAAACACATGATGATGAAAATGTTTTGTCAGAACCACAAACTGACGAGAATCATGAAATCTCTATCAATTATATTAATACTGGAAAAATATGGAACCGAAAAGATATAGAAGAAATTGATGATATATTTTCTTATAATGTGGCAATCGACATCATAAATGATAATGAAGATCATGAACCAAAATCTTTTGGTGAATGTAAAAATCGGCAGGATTGGATAAAATGGAAAGATGCCATCCAGGTTGAATTGGATTCGCTAAATAAACGTAATGTTTTTGGACCTATAGTCCTTACACCTGAAGGTGTAAAACCTGTTGGATACAAATGGGTTTTTATTCGAAAGCGAAATGAGAAAAATGAAATAGTAAGATATAAAGCTCGACTTGTTGCACAAGGTTTTTCTCAAAGGCCTGGAATTGATTATGAAGAAACGTATTCTCCCGTGATGGATGCAATTACGTTTCGGTATTTGATTAGCCTGGAAGTATCTGAAAATTTAAAAATGCGTCTTATGGATGTTGTTACAGCTTACTTATATGGATCGCTTGATAGTAATATTTATATGAAAATCCCTGAAATATTTAAGATGCCTGAAGCACAAAGTTCAAAACCCAGAGAATGTTATTCTGTGAAATTACTAAGATCATTATATGGGTTGAAGCAATCCGGCAGAATGTGGTATAATAGGCTAAGTGATCACTTGATGAAAAAGGGATATGTAAATAATTCAATATGCCCTTGTGTTTTCATTAAGAAAACAACATCCGGATGCGTAATTATTGCTGTATATATTGATGATTTAAACATCATTGGAACGAATAAGGAAATTCAAGAAGTTGTTTCATACTTGAAGGATCAATTTGAAATGAAGGATCTTGGAAAAACCAAGTATTGTCTGGGTTTACAAATTGAACAAAAAGAATGTGGAATATTTGGTCACCAGAAAAATTATACAGAAAAGATCCTTAAACGTTTTAATATGGATAAATCAAATCTTTTAAGTACTCCAATGGTTGTTAGATCATTAAACATAGAAAAGGATCTATTCCGTACATGTGAAGATGATGAAGATATTCTTGGTCCAGAAGTATCATATCTAAGTACTATCGGTGCCCTTATGTATCTTACAAATTGTACAAGGCCTGATATATCTTTTGCTGTAAATTTACTGGCAAGATTTAGCACATCTCCAACAAAGAGACACTGAAACGGAATTAAACATATATTCCGTTATCTACGAGGAACGACAGACTTGAGACTTTTGTATTCAAAAGATGCTAATCCAAGTATAATTGGTTATGCCGATGCTGGATACTTATCTGATCCACACAAAGCACGTTCTCAAACTGGATATGTATTTACTCGTGGAGGCACTGCAATTTCTTGGCGTTCACAGAAACAAACACTTGTAACAACTTCATCAAATCATGCCGAGATTATTGCACTACATGAAGCAAGCCGTGAATGTGTGTGGTTAAAATCAATGACTCAACATATCCAAATCTCATGCGGATTATCATTCGACGAGAAGCCTGTGATACTATATGAAGATAATGCTGCATGTGTTGCTCAAATGAAAGAAGGATACATAAAAAGCGACAGAACTAAACATATTCCTCCTAAGTTCTTCGCATTCACCAAGGAGCTTGAGAAGAATAAATGTATTGATGTTCGTCACATTCAATCAAGTGAAAACTCATCAGATCTCTTCACAAAGGCACTTCCTACGACAATATTCAGAAAACACATATATAATATTGGGATGCGCAATCTACGAAATTTGTGAAGAATTGTTCGTATCAACATGAGGGGGAGTTTACGTGACTGCACTCTTTTTCCCTTACTATGGTTTTTATCCCAATGGGTTTTTCCTAGTAAGGTTTTTAATGAGGCAGTACAAAAACACGTAATGAAGACATCATCGTATCATGATCATCATCACAAGGGGGAGTGTTGAAAATTAATATTTAAAATGTGTATGTTGAATATTTGAATGTTGAAAATAAGAGTTGTAAATATTGAAAATTAGTGTGTGATGATGTAGGTAATGATGATTTTATTTTTGGATTATTTGTAAAGATTTTCTATAAATAGATCACTCATTTGTGAAGAAAATCACAATTGAGTTGAGAGAAAAATATTATAAAGTGTGTAATATGATAATTTTGAAAGTTTAATATTTTTATTTTTTATCGTAAATTTGTACTTTTTCACAACAGAAACAAGGTTTTTAGGTTTTTTTTTTCTTTTATAATGATGAATTAATGTGAAACGAGGGGTTGGAAGAAGGGCGACTGATTGTTAAATCTACATATTCTCTCTCTTGCTGCGAAATTCGATTAAATCGCCGATCTTTTCCTAAGTATTGCCATCTCTGTCTTCTCTTTCTTTGAATCCAAAATGTTCCCAGCTTTTCCAGGTGCGTAAACAGATACACACACTCTGTGAAATTAAATGTATAATACATATACATACATGTATTTATATATATAATATATATGTTTATAAGAGTGATGTATAAGTTTTCCTATTGTGTCCAGTATTCATCATCCCCACAAGATTCTTGAAAGTGGACTGATCACGTAGTTGTCTTTAAAATTAAAATCTGAGCTTTTTCGAGCTCCGAGGTTCTTGGGTTGTCTGATATCTTCATCATCCCGACCCTTCATGCTTGGGAGTTCGATATGTTCTTAATCTTTGTTGTTTTGGTTGGTTGCCTGCCTGTGTGAAAAAGAGTACTGAGATTTTATTCTTGTTGAATTTTCGTCCCTCAATTTCAGATCTTTATGCTGTTCTTTGGTTCGATTTATTGTTCTGTTGGATGGGTTTCAGCTACTTTGTTCCTTTTTCTGTTGTTTTTTTCTATTTAAGAATTTTATTTTATATTATCTATATAATCCCCTCTGCAACTGCAATCTTTTGGTGTACGGTTCCAACATTTGAATTCCCATTTCGTCCTTGTTTTCTGCTTTTTCAGATTTTTATATCACAACCCATAGGTTACTTCAAATGGTTAAAAATCCCTTTTCTTTATGACTACTGCAGAAATTGCTTCAAGAATTGCGGTGGCTAATATTAAACTGGATTTGTTTCAACATTTTTTTTTAACTTAGTTATGATTAAGTTCAATGGTTTCTGGTACCTTTTCTGAAATTCTGAGCTTAACATTTGGATGGGTTTTTTTAGTACACATCGTAAAAAGGTTCCTTTTATGGCAATGGGATCTGCTTTTTCACATCTCATCATACCTCATAAAATAATAATTGAACTAATAATCAAGATTCTAATTGATATTGAGAACAATTATGGCTATAATTATAGTGATTATTGCACATCAGTTCTTAGGGTATAATGAAATGGTCAACTGTATGATATCAGAAATCTAAGTTTGTTTCTTGATTCTTTCCTGAAAAGAAGAACCCATCATAGAGAATGTGTGCGTGATGATATCAAGTTCAGATCTTGTCTCCTTTGCCCAAATTTATCTTTAAAAAATTCGAAACCTTACATGTTTGTCTGTGCTTTTTGCTAACATAAGCAAGTTCAGGTAAGAATATATGATGATGGGCTTTCCTTAAAATACCATTATTAAAATGCAACCCTATTAGATTCTCAAACAACTCGAGTCTGAGTCCACTGGGTTCAAATAACAGTGTTTTGTTTTGTTTCTTCCTTCTTTGACACCTATACTTGTTTGTTTTCCCTTTTATTTTTCTCCTATGCAGCATTGTTTTTGCTTTGATTGGAGCGAAAGATGGAGGGGGATACATTCTCTGGCCTTGGTAATGTGCCACAGTTGGACGGCAAGATCTTGCAGACTTTTCAAAAGAGTTTTGTCCAAGTTCAAAACATATTAGATCAGAATAGGCTACTAATCAATGAGATTAATCAGAATCACGAGTCCAAGATACCTGACAATTTGAGCAGAAATGTGGGATTGATTAAAGAACTGAACAATAATATCAGAAGGGTGGTCGATCTTTACGCCGACCTGTCGAGTTCCTTTACGAAATCCGTGGATGCCTCATCTGAAGGAGATTCAAGTGGTGTTTTTAAATCTGGTGGACACAAAAGGCTTAGGCCTTCTTGATGAAACAAAGGAACGGAAGGATAAGGTCCTCTTCTGTTCTTGATTCTTTGCATCATGGAGAGACAAACAAAATGGCAATTATGTAAGTTGAATTTTCTCTAGTTTTTTAATTGTAGCCCATAATTGTTACTCCCACATTGTAATTGTGCAACTCCTCATCTAATTCAATTAAGATATTTGTATTTTTCTTGTCATTTTCCCTGGTCTATTGATTTGTTATTCACTTGCTTATTCTAATTCCTGCTTCAAAGAGGTGGTAAATCTCATGTAACGCCAAACTTGTGGGCTTTTAGCCATTCATTTATGCAAGTTTACAAATTTTCTGTGTGTCTGTTCTTTAATATAATTTCTCCTCCAGATACCAACTTTATTGACACCCTTTTTGCCTTTCCAACTGAGTAATCTTTGTTCAGAATTCAAAAGCTCAATTATGCTCAAGGGAAGCGGTGGATAAAGTTTTAACTCCTTCGTCTTCTTTTTCGATTTGTTTGTTCATCCATTATACATAAAAGGATTCATCATTATGTAAATCTGGTTAGCATAAATTTATTGATCGTTTTGGTTGGAGGAATCATTCAGTCAGAGGCCTTTTTTATTTGTTGGTAATGAACAAATACGACAAGAAAACCCTCTGAACACAATTCAAATAAAGCAGCTTTGGAGTATCTTTTCAGTTTCCAGTCTCTCCCACTCACAGGAACAGAATCTCAGACATTTATTTGTTTATTATTATTTATTATACATTGAAATTACTCCAGTTTAAATTGAAATCAGGATACAAATTAAAATACCTGCTTTTTCAAGGAATATCTTGTATTTTTCTGCAACACCATGTTGCATGGCCTACATTTTGTACGATTGGAGCATTCTCCTCCAAATATTCAATTAAAAAAAATCTGAGTGGATTGAGGAGAATAAATCAAGAAATAACAAAAGCATACAGTTCAAAGAGACGGAAAGATACACATGAAAGTGACCCGAAGCAACTTGACAAGGGAACCTTTTTAAAATGTAACTCAGTTTTATTCAGTACATGCATGCTTATCCTTTCTTTACTTATTTGGCTCCTCCTGGCATTTCCTAATAAAAAAATTCCCAATTTCAGATATCGATTTTTACATTAGTATAAAATCATAAAATAATGGTGTAAATTTCATCATTCTAATAAAATACTATATAAATTAAAATCACGATGTTATGCAGTACTTTTTAAATATTTATGCAATAAATGATACCTTTTTTAAAATTTTTTTTTTTCTTCTGGATATGGAGTGGCTCCCGGGACGTTGATGATGCTCCTAGACTACATTTTTCAGTGTCAATTGATTGGTAGGGGGACCACTGAGTTTACACTTGGGGGATGATAAGATGGACGTTTGCCCTTATTCATTCATTCCCTCTTTCATTGTTTTACTTTTCTTTTTTGTTGGTAAAATTTTATACATATGTTTATTATTCTAATTTGTTGAAAAATCCAAATTTCTAAAAACCATCCAAACTTTTAAGTTAGATATCTCCCATAAGTTTAATAAATTATCAAACAATAAATTAAACAGCACAGATGATTTGATAGTAAGAAAAACATATTCAAAGCATAAACCACAAGGAATTATCCAAAGAGATGGAAATAAAAGTCAGAAAAGAAAGTGTGAGAAATCTCATTATTTGGCCTTAACCTCAGGCTTAGAACAACTCTAATCACAATTTCAGGAGATGGTCTCCTGGTTCTTTTAGTAGACCTTTTTCAATTCTTCATTGTCCCTTTTCTTGTATGGATTATTTGGGTGCATTATTTAAATAAGTCCAAATAAGAGCCAATACATGCAACGACCAACTAGATGTAAAACAATAACATAAATTGTACAATGAAATAATACTCAACTCCATGTTATTTATTGGTATGCTACTTTTCGAGTGGCAGCAAATGCGTCAATATGGTCAAAAACAGTTTCATGAAGTCAAAATATACAGGTTCAAAATGTGAAGAATGAGAAAGAAAAGTGAAAGGTAAATAAGAATATAGACCATAGTCAGTATCCAACTATCGAAATTCATCCCTGTATCAATGAAGTCTGGTGTTGCGGTTGCTGCTCAGACATAGCTGATCTGCACTTCCTGAGGGAGAAGTCTGTACATAATACCGAGCTCCTCGAATATTCTCTTAAGTTCGAAAACGAGATCAAATTTGCCATTGACCCTTTCTCCGGAATTTTGAAAGTTCATAGTATGATAACATATAGTGCCATGTTCATCTTGTGAACATCAACAATTTCTTTAAGCTGCACGCTGTGATTGGGACGCCGCTGTTGAGACTTACTCTCCAAGTATCTGATGATCAAAGGCACAAACAATTAGGTGACTGATGTGGGGCAATCGAAATACGCAACAGAAGAACAAAAGAAATTAAGAAACAAGATCATAGTTAGAATGAGAACGGAAGGTATAACTCATGTTGTCTTGTCAACAATTGAGTAACGTGTTCTGTGGAATTGACTTTATGTTGTTTGAAAGCTAGATTCACTGGCGAAAAAACAATATATCATAGGTGAAAAGATTGAAACAACATACGCTTTTATTTTAGCCTTCACATCTGCTATTTCTCTACTGAAGTGGAAAAATCAACAGCAAAGTCCACTGAATCACCCATTTCTGGACTTCGATTGAAATTGCTGATTGGTTTGGTGGCCAATACTGAATTAGGATAGTATATATTTACATTGTCAGGTTTCAGAAAGATTGTGGTCAAAACGTTCATCTCATCAGCGAAATTTTCAAGAAAAAGAAAATATATGATGGCATTAAATGGACCGAAATGTCTTTGTATATATATACATATCCAAAGAGAGGTTCATGCATGCCATCAACGACACAGCGATCACCGACATCAAAAGGGTGCATCACAAATACGAATATCATGGCTTCAAAACTATTTTAGCGGTGTTACCAAACACGAAAACAACAAGTAACATCTGAGATGTAACAAAGACCAAGACGACTTTGTTGGTTGTGATTTCCATCAGAAGTAACCAGACTGTAATTTCACAAGAAGTATAATTCCTGAAGCAATCTTATTAAGCTCCTCTATAGCTGTTTTGGCATCGTTTAGGGAGACTGCTAAGCATTTCCGTTCATTATATGCCTTTACCTGCAGACAATGTTTTACAACATTTCTAAATATTCGCCTAGCTGCAGTCTTTGCCTCAGCCTCACTCATAATTTCTTTCGGTTCACCCTGTTCTTCTTCAACACTGTCATCAAGATAGTTGTCAATCCTGAATTCCTTATAACTTTAATCAAACCTCACAGTGTCCAAGCCGACACCTTCTCACGCCTAATGTTGTAAAGTTTATCCACATTAATCACCTCCCCCTTTTAACCCGCCACCGTGGCGGACTTACCTGTTTGACAACTCTCAATATTAAAATAATTAGATTTGATGCATACAGAGTGAAACTATATTTATTTATGTAGTATCGGGTTGGAACTTACAAGATAGAAGTCAAGCTACGTGGGGGAGTATGAACCTGAATATAAGAAATTAGGTTGTTCAGCAGATAATTCAAAGATTGCTAGATATAGCATAACAAATCAATTTACAATGGCTTGTACTATACCTATGGTGTTGAGAGAAGAAACGACAGATATTATCTTCATCCTTTTCTCTAACTCAGCCGTATCAACTCCAATTTGTCTCCATCGGCACCCACAGTTTGCAGCACATAAAATACTCACCTTTAGGATTCTCGGAATCACTTATTCAATATTTGGTTGAAAATATATTTGGTTTATCAAAATTATGAGCAACCATCCAAAGCTTATCTTCATATCAATAATAATTTAGAGTCACATGTTAAAGTTGCCTCGGAACTTCCGACTCTTATTAAGCTTATGAGTTTTTCGATCTTTTCTTTCTATTCTCACTATTATTAGTAGTCTAGCTTAAGATGATTAAATCCTCTGTTTCATAGAATAAACAAAACCGAACTTCCGGGGAAATAGTTGCCATGGGAGACCGCCCTCTTCTAACGCCTCCACCACCAATTTCCTTGTCACAATCAAACATGACAATTTTGTACTATTGCCTAGTCGTGGTCGGAACGGCTGCCATTGTGCTTGCGCTCTTTAATCTCCTAGTCTTAAAATGGTGCACAGATTTCAGCACCAACAGGCAACAGGTACTCCCGCAACCGGGAAATGATAAATGGTAATCTTAATTTAGAATTGGTTTTCAGCTTCAAGTACAAGAACGGGGTGGCGGCGCAAGATATGAGAAATGATTCTGAATGCGCTGCCTGCCTGCCTGTCGTTGTTCGAAGAAGGTGAGGAAGCAAGGCAGCTACCGATTTGCAAGCACTAGTATTAATATTTAATTATAAGCAATTCTCATTTGGATCATCATTCACCAGGAGTAAATTAAAGTTCATAGAATTTAACAACATAGTTGAATCCATTAATCATAGACTTGTCATTTCTCTAAACCAGACATCTTTAATGTCCCAAATCTAAATAAGTAAATTGAATTAGAAAAATATTTGAATGGACTGGCAATAAATTGGAATCGACAGCAAAAAATACTTCAAAAACATAAATAATGAGAGCCTTATTTTGTTCTCAGTGTGCTTGTGCATCTTTGTTTCTTCTAAAAGAGTTGATCTTGACCATGTAATATTTTTTATTTTTATGAAAATAATAAACAGAAAACAATATATTTCTGGTGCACTGAAGTGCCATCTTCATGCATCAATTGGACATGCAGAAAAAATTGGTGCTATCGATTCTACGTGGGTATAGTCGCAGAAAGATTCGAACATAGCACAATTATCTAAGGCCCATTGAGATTGAAACCTGGGCCACGGCCCATTATATTGTAGTCGTACGCTGTTGAATAAAGCCATGTTTCCCTGCTTCTTCCGCATGACTCAAATTTTGGACTTCCCTCTCTTTCGCCTGCGAATTTCGTTCGAATAATTAGTTATTGGAATCGTTCCTCTTCGTCTTTCCATTCCTCTCTCTGAATTGACTGACACAAAGGAAGGTGCGTATCTCTTTGATTTCTTGATCGTTTGCCTCTCAGTTACAAGTGATTAAACTAAAAAATGGACGTTCTGGGAGTATTTTTAGGGGAAAAAGTGTTGGACTTTCTACACGTTGGATTTTTTAGCCTGAGAGTTTGTAAAAATGAATGGGTTTTGTTATTTATGTGGGTTGTCCAAAGAAGAAAAAAGAGGAAAATATTATTGAGTAGAATTGTTGCTAATTTTCCCATTTTTGTTGAGACTGTTCTATTTGGCATCTGGAGTTTTTGCGCGGTAGCATCTCTCTCTCTCTCTCTCTCTGGTTGGACACGAGTGGAAATGCTTGTGTTCTCTGTATCGTTCCAATTTTATCGGATGTCCCCAAGGGACAAAATGCTTTGTGTTCTACATCCTAATTGTTTTATGTTGATTGACCCTTCTTGTCGCTGTATCAGGTTTTTGAATCAATGTGAAGTCTTGGACATTGGTGGTTTCTCTCTGGGAGGGGAAATGACTTTGTGAAGCAGCTACGTGTGACTCAAGGTAGCTATAGTAATTGGTTGCATGAAACTTCCATGTTTCTCTCTTATTGAGGCATCTGAATGCTGCTCTTGATTATGTTTATTGTCTGATGGTGTTTGATTGCCTTTTGTTTTATAATGAAATAAAGACGTGCTGGCTCAAACTATAACTTTAGGCTTATAAAATTAACTTTTATGCTTAAAATTTTTGCAATATGGTTGCAGAGTTTGCACAGATCGGAATGTTTGTAGCCTACGACGAGAAGAGCAAAGTTGTCTGGGATTAGCAAGGGAACAATCTAATTTAATTTATTTTTCTTAGGTAACTTGATTACTTGGAATTTCTACTCCTGCTTCCATACAGCCATGGAATGCAACAAAGATGAGGCCATTCGGGCCAAGGATATTGCTGAGAAGAAATTGGAGAATAATGACTTTGAAGGGGCTCAAAAGATGGCAAAGAGAGCACAAAGTATTTACCCTGAACTCGAGAATATTATGCAGCTCATAACCATATGTGATGTTCACTGTTCATCTGAAAAAAGGTTATTGGGATCTGACAAAGACTGGTATGCGATTCTCAAAGTTGATTGTTTGGCCGATCAGTTGACCATCAAAAAACAATACCGACGACTTGCCCTCTTTCTCCACCCTGACAAGAACAGATTTCCAGGTGCGGAGTCTGCTTTCAAGTTGATTTGTGAAGCCAATGCTGTACTTTCAGATCCTGTAAAGAAGTCTTTGTACGACAATAAGATTAAAGTTTCCTCTAGATCTGCTCCAGCAAATGCACCTACTATGAACATAAATAAAAAAAAATCTCAATTTCCCAGCAAACCTAAATCTCAGAACAGTGTTCGTGGCAATTTGAATCGGCATCAAGCAGCACAGTCCAGTTCCTCTACAAGACTGGATGCATTCTGGACGGCATGTCCATTCTGCAGAATAAAATACCAATATCAGATACAGTTTGTGAACAGGCTTTTGCGCTGCCAGAAATGCTTAGTGCATTTCATGGCTTATGAAGAGAGTGCTGAGGGTGGTTCATCAGAATCCAAACAGGGCCAGCACGGTGCTCGACCCATGACTTCAAAACCCAGCTTCAGTCAACCAGTTGCTTTTACAGTAAAAGAGAATCAGGCCAACTTTAAGATGGACACTCAAAATGAAAATAGAAATCCATCGTCATTTATCAATACACATGATAATGCCAACATGAAACCAGTTCAACAAGAACAAGGGATCAAGAAACGAAGTTGTTCTGGGGGTGCCAAGACAGAAAGTGTTGCCAGAAGCAGTAGGGATTCAAAAGCTAAAGCAAGAGGTTTCTGTACAGTGAATTTGTCAAATGGTCATATGGAAGGCAAAACATCCAATGCGGATGCAGGTGCTAGAGAATTAGATCTGAAAAATAGGGGCAGGAAGAGGGCTGCGGAATCTGGTGAAAGTTTAGATGAGTTGAGAGGATCTGATGCAAGAAATATGGCTGCTGGGGTAGGTTGCGATAATACTGCAACTGAGATGGATTCTGGACCTGTTCGAGTCCTTTCCCCTCCGAGATCAAGTAGTAAAAGGCAGCATGTCATATACAATGGAAGTGATGGTGATTTAAGAGGAAAAGCTGATGGTTTGCCAAGAACTGGTGCTGATACAGCTGAAATCAAAAGTGATTCTGGCAAAGATTCGTATTATACCGTTAATTCAGATGGAGGCGTGTATGAAGTTCCTGATCCGGAATTTGGTGATTTTGATAAAGATAGAGATGAAGGTCTTTTTGCTGTTGATCAAATATGGGCTTGTTATGATACAGTAGATGGCATGCCAAGGTTCTACGCTAAGGTGAAGAAGATACTAAAGTCTCCATTTGGATTGAGGTTTACATGGTTTGAAGCTGATCCCAAAGATGAATCTGACAAGAAATGGGTAGATGAGGGGTTACCTGCTGGTTGTGGCCGTTATGAGCTTGGAAGAACCGAAGAAACTAGGAGCCTTCTTTCATTATCACATAAAATGTGTTGTAAAAGAGGGCAGAAGAGAGGTTCTTTTGTGATATACCCAAGAGAGGGGGAAACTTGGCTTATTTTCAAGGACTGGAGTATAACCTGGAATTCAGTGCCGGATAATCACGAGTTCAAATACGAAATTGTGGAGGTGCTCTCAGATTTTATTCCAGGTTCCGGCATAGAAGTTTGTCACTTGGATAAAATTAGAGGGTTTGTGAGCCTTTTCCAGAGAACTAGTCAAAGCAAGTCATTTTTTGTAGGGCCGAAGGAACTTTACAGGTTCTCTCATCGTGTTCCCTGTTTCAAAATGACTGGCCATGAAACAGCGGGAGTGCCAGAAGGCTCTTTTGAACTTGATCCTGCTTCCCTACCACTGAAACCTGAGAACTTATATTACCCTGGCAAAGCAACGATGGAACGAGAAGACTTAGAACACGGAGTTGATGGTTCTTCTGCTGAATCAGCTAAACGAAGGAGTGAACCTATGATATCCGAGGGTAAGAGTACTGCAAAAGATTATGTTGAGGATACAAACGGCGAGTCTCTAAAACTCCGGAGATCTCCTAGAAAAATGAAATTTAGTGGGATGAAAGGAAATTGAAGCATTTTTTTGCAGTCGGTTACTCTAATCATTGGGACATAGCAAATCCCAGACGTTAGTCAGGGTTATGACCCAATACCGAGGTTAAAGGATGAACCGCTAGGTAACGCATATGCAGATTTCTGAAAATGGAAAGTTTGTCTTGAGCATGGTCCGTTCTGGAATATGCCCTTCTTTTTACATGTTATTGCAACTGAGAATCACAGTAGTAATGATTCTTGTGAAATAGACAATGTTTGGAAGGTTAAAAATTATTTTTTTGGGCCGAGCCAAGCAGCTGCCAAGATTCCCAAAAAGAGAGTGGCGGCAGTTTACCTTCAGTTTTTGCATGAAATGCTCCTGTGAAAAATTATGATATCATTTAGTTAATCAAGCGTCCATAAGCTTAGTTTCAAAATATAACTTTATCGCTCTGAAGCAAAACATTTCTGTGGAGAACTAAATCTGCTAGATATGCATATATTAAATTTTTTTTTCATCATATCAAACGTCCTATGATTGATTTCAAAATAAGGTAATTTGAAACTCGGATAAACGTCTTTCCCAGAAAATGAGACGTATCATTTGGAATCAATGGCAGCTAAAGTATACACGTATAACAAAATCAATGTATCCAATGAATAATTAGTTGCCCTGTTTCTAAATCAACCTCTCATTTTCATATGCTACGATCAAGAAAACAATTCCTAACACAGCAAAACTTGTCTCACGCAAAATCAGCAACTCATCGTTCATCTACATTCTTGTTTTGGAACTGGGAAAGAACACGATCTCCTAAACAATGAAGATCATGCCATGAACACGACCAACAGCTCAACTTGGCTTGATCAAGCAATCCAAGTTTAAGACAAGGTTATCCAAATCCCCAATCAGACAAAAGCAGGCTGTTTCGGATTCGAGCTTGAAAATATCACCTCACTTTTCCCAACCCATATTGACTTGATGTTCAAATCATTCATCCATCTGTTTGATCCAACAAGGGTTGTTCTTCCAAAAGCTTCTGCTCTATCAGCTTCTGCCGCAATTCTGTAGCTTCATCAGCCATGCCGGCTGAACGTACTCCTAGAATTATATAGGAATAGACATCAGGATCATTCTTCCTTCTACTTGAAGTAAACATTTCTATAACTTCAATGGCCGTATCCACTTTCTTCTTCTGACACAATCTATGAATTATGAATCTGTAGCAGTTGTCTCTTACTATGTGCTTGTTATCATCCATCATCCTAAGCAATCGTACAGCTTCTTCAACCAAATCTGATCGACAGAACCCCCAAAGTAGGCATCGATAGGTAACATCGTCGGGATCAAGCTTACATCGTACCATGTTACTGTAAACTTCCATTGCTTTCTCCATGAACCCTTCCCTCGCCAATCCATCAATTACGATATTGTAAGTAATTAAAGTTGGTGGACATGTAGTATTTCCCAAGCAGTAAAGAATTTCAATAACTTCATCCATCATTCTCTCCTTGCAAAGAGCACGTAAAAGTGTATTATAGGTGACTATATCGGGAGATAAATCATGTAAAACCATCTGATCAAAAAAGTCAATGGCACAAGTTAGAAGGCCATGCTTGCACAAACCATTTATTAAAGTATTATAAGTCACAACTGTAGGACGGTTTGATGGATCATTCATAAATCGTAGGATCTCATCCACTTCATCCCAACATCCATAGGTACAAAGTGAATGGAGAATAGTGTTGTAAGTTACCGAATTGGGTACCATTCCATGTGACAACATATTCTGGACAACCAACATGGCATCTTCATATTTCCCTTGTTTACAGGAAAAATTGATCATTGAATTATATGTCACCAGATCAGGATAACATCCCTCAACTATCAGATCTTCCACAGTTTCCAAAGCACGTGCAACACCACTATATTTGCACACCAACTCAATGAGGATTGTGCAGGTTATTACATAAGGAAGGCAGCCCTTACTGAGCTGGTCCTTCCAGAATTGGATGGCCTGACCAATCTTACCATGATCAAACATGCTTCTTATTATTGTGTTAAAAGTAATAACATCAGGAGGGCAACCACTCAAGCTCATGTCCTCCAAGACATCAATAGCAGCAATAAGCTGCCCCTTTCTACACAAACCACCAATAAGCAAGTTGTGTGTGATAATATCAGGAACCCCACCTGACATAACCATGAGTTGAAGAACCTTAGCAGCTTTGTCCATCTGCTCAACATTGATTAGGCCCCTAATCAACTTTATGCAGGAAGGAAAATCTGGAATTTGGTTTCTACGTGTCATCACATCTAATAGCCTTGTTGCATCAAGAAATTTCCCACGATAGCAGAAACTCTGAAGAATCTCATTGTTAGTGATTTCATCATTTTTAACAAAAGGTCCATCCGAATAACACTTTGAAGAATAAAAATGTTGACTAGAATGGTTTTTCCCATTGAATTTTGTCTCGATGCCCATCTTATATCCATTCAAGCTCCCCTCTTTTTGGTTTCCTTTGCTCACTCCTTCCAGACAGACACTAGTTTGCTTCCCTCTAAATGTCAATAGAGAAGCAGTTGCTCCAGAGCCATAGATTTCATTCTGCCTCATATGAGATAGAGTTTTGTCATTACACTTAACTGGACAACTAATTGGAATCCGAGCACTCATATGTGAATGATGGCAAGTTCCATAATTGAAATCTGCTTGACAAGAGGATGATTTCAGTCCTTGCCAATTATGAGACTCAGTTATTGATGTATGTGGTGCAACTGTGTAAGCCATTCTTGCTCCTCAATTAATCCAAATCTAATCAATTTTTTACGGCATTGTTAATCCAAAATTTTCTTTTGTTGAGAGCATAAAGTAAGGAAAAATCGATCTGCAGTCAAAAAATTATATTTCAGACGAAAAGTAAAAATAGGAAAAAAATCAGCGGTATCAAAACAAATGCAAAGAACGATGATATTCTACAATAGCAGGACAATTCCCACACATACCACCCCATACACACAAAAAAAAAAAAAAAAAAAAAAAAAAAAAAACCAAAACCAAAAAAAAAAAAAAAAAAAAAAAAAAAAAAAAAAAAAAAAAAAAAAAAAAAAAAAAAAAAAAAAAAAAAAAAAAAAAAAAAAAAAAAAAAAAAAAAAAAAAAAAAAAAAAAAAAAAAAAAAAAAAAAAAAAAAAAAAACCTATTTCCAAGTCCAATATTTTCGCATTCAATTAGCTAGAGGGAAACAAATAAATAGCTCCAGCACAAAAACACAATGAAATAATACTTTCCTCCTTGGAAAGAAAATTAAATTTTCTCATCAGATTCATTTAGAAATCAGTCAATACCACGGTAAATGATCAAGTAATCAACATACGAGCTTCACAAAGTGATAAAATTTCCAGTTCAAACGATAAATATAAGGAATATAAAAACAACACAAAAATAATTGAGGTTAAGGTAGTGAGAAAACTAAGCAAAAAACACTTCATTTCCACATTTGCAGCTTGAGATTTACTTAAACCCTCCCCACGACTTTCAAAATAGAAATGGTAAAAACAAGGTAGAAGAAGAGAGACCAGCAGCCCTCATCCTATGGATTTCAAGACTTACTTTCATAAAATCGAAATCGAACATTCAAGTGACGTCCGATGTTGTGTACTCTGTGTTTACAGGAAGGGGTTAGGGTTTATCGAATCTATCGAATTGTTATGTCCGCCTTTCATAACACAACAAAAAGCCGGGTGGTGATTAGATAAAAGGGAGGGCTAATCTGAAATTCTCAATTATTTTTTTTAAATAATATATATTTTAAATAATAATAATGAATACTAGTCACAATATCATTTGAAGATTTAATATATTTTATTTGAATATACTATTGATGCATTTATTTATTTTTATTTTATTAATTCATACACAGGAGATTTGTTTTGCAACACCAAATAGAGAAAAGGATTTTCGAGCACCTCAAAATCCGGGGCCGGGACAGTGCATTTTGTAGCCTATCGAAGCAGCAAAGACAAGCTCCACATAAAAACAAGTCCACCACGAGACGAGGAGGAAGTACATAAAGCACCCCCCACCTTCTCGAATATCTAAAACAAGGTTACATTCGAAACTTAAATCGTACCATTTATCTGAACTTGGACAGAGGAATAATTTCGTGAAAGGAAAAAATAAATTTACAGTGGTCGATTTTACAACTCCAGTAACACCCAAATGCAATGAACTAAAAACTCTGTTGTGCATTTCTCTCATGTGTATATCAGCTCTATATATCCTCACAAGCACAAATATTGACAGCCTTGAGATTTTTGAACTCTGTTCCTAGGAGAATCACCATGTCTTAAAATTTACCTCGTGACTATCACACTATTCGATATTTATAGATTACATCAATGATGATTTCTATCATCACCATCCCTTCCTTCATCCTCAAAACGCAGGCTCTCCATACCCTTTATTGCAGAGTCATAATTATTCCTCCCATACGAAGCATATTTTGGTTCAGACGGCATAACAAGGGGTGAACTTCTCTGGCCAATTGATATTTTGTTTACAGTGGCTGTACTAGCCTCAGGGGTACGAGAACGGGGAGGATCAGATTCATTTCCCATAGCGAAAGTGTCTCGGCTTCCGGATATAGCTCCCCGTCTCAGTGATCCACTGGACCTTCCGAAGAAAGTGGAGCTTGACAACTGTGAACCACCAAAGAAGTCAGCATGATTAGGTGATAAAAGCTAGACTAATATAAGACAGATTGACTAGGTGATATGACAGAAATTTGAAACCCATGACTATTTAAATTTATATACATGACGCAATCATTCATTTTACTCGAGCTATGAACCAGGAAATTGACGTGTTAGAACCAGGATAAGTTGGGGAATCGGTACAAATTTCATTGGTCCATCATAAATACTAGACTCGGCTGCTTAAACCCCAAAAAATGGTATACCCAGCATATCTTCAAATTGTTTAACACTGCTGTACAAAGTTTCTAAACGAATATTCCAATACATATTAAAAAAAGTGCCGAAAAGATGATGAATAAACAAAACAAAGAACTCTAGAAGCTTTTCAAAGTTCAACACCAGGTATTCTACCTGGCCTGCAATGCCTATTGCCCTCTACAAGTACAATAACAAGAACAGAGCTGTAATCTACAGCTCAATCGTGGGAAGTGAATTTATACCATAGCATCCTTGCTTGTTGAATCATTTGCCACTGGGCTCTTCTGTCTGGACAAGCTTCCAGCATTAATAATCTGTCCAGAACTTCTCCTTCTAGCAGGATCTGCTGAAGAAGTGGTGGCACCTTGTTTCCCCTCCTCCTCACCTACAGCGACCCATGATGTGGATGCAACATATAGTCGTATACCAAAAGAAAGGTGTATAATAAACAATATGCAGAAAGGGTAAATTGTTTCGAACTTAAAACTGTCTAAGACCAATCAATCCATCACGATGATCGAAGTCAAAGAAAGATGACAAAAGGACAAATTCAAGTATATAAACCTAGGTGACGTTCAACATTAGGAATTGCAGGGGGGAGCCCAAAGCTCGTTCCAGCACTTGGCCCCTGAAACAAGAATACATCAAAAAGTCATAAAATGGAAATCATGACTCAATGAAATCTCAGCTTCTTTCACTTACAAGAGCTCGGGATGGAGGAGCAGCCATCTGTGATTGCTGATACTTCAAGATAGTCCAATCAAAAACATAATCAAATTGAAAACCTGCAAAAAAGGGAAGATTAACCTGATATCAGCTTTCTAAGTAGCACAACTGGAAACATAATAGTTGATAAGTTGAGCAAAGGTAAAACTTTTTAAGAGAAGATATTCCAACCTTCACGAATGAAAAGATCACGGAATATTCTCTTCAGATAGGCATAATCAGGTTTGTCCTCAAAACGCAGTGCACGACAATAATGAAAATAAGATGCAAACTCGGTTGGATAACCCCGGCAAAGCGACTGGACAAAAGTAACTCAATTGTTAAACCAGCATATAACTGATAAAGAGTATATCCGTCATCCAACTATAATGTTCATCGCAAATTACCTCAATAGAAGTTGAAACCTTTTTCTCGCTAATTTTTTCATATTTCTGTTTCTTAGTGCCAGCTTTTAATCCCTGCCAAGGAAGACTACGCAGTACATATGTCACAGAACAGCTCAGTGCAATTTAAGAACCAAGATGACATGATTTTAAGTAATACTTACGTTCCTCTCAAAAAGTACATCAGCACATATCCAAGTGATTCCAAATCATCTCTCCTACTTTGCTCTAAGAGCACATAACAAAAATTCAACAAGTGGGAAATTTGAATAACACGAGTTTATGAATCAAAAAGATAAAAGGGTAGAAACCAATCACTTACCAATGCCCAGGTGAGTATTCATGCTGGCATATCGTGCAGTCCAGTTAAGTTTTTGTTCTCCCTGCAGTCAAGATGGATGTAACTCAAAATATAAAGATTTCAATCATCGATTTCAGAAAACAAAATCCATCATAGAATTGCATATGACATGATCTGCAAATGAAAACTGAGAAGCAAACAAGTTGATTTGTATCACATGTATCTATTTTCTAGATTAGCGTCAGAATACATTTTTGTGCAGTGATTGGTATGTTCGGTCGATAAGCCACTGAGAGAGGAAAATTTAATCAATGAAAAACAATTGTAGGAAACAAATTTGGTCGAGTAATTTTCACTTCGCAGTTTTGAGTATAATTTCTACGTATAAAAAAATGTTGGAATATGAATTGGTGATTAGCGTACAACATTCAAGGGCCAACAAATCATGTAGGACCATGGAGCTATGTGCCTCAAGATATCTCAAAGAGCTAAAAATCCTCTAAACCAAATTAACACAATGTGAAAGCGAAACAGAAAAGGAATATCAACCTTTTCAAATTTGCAGCACAGATGCAACAAGTGGCATCTTCGCAAAGGTTACCAACAAAAAGAAACTGATTTTGATCTAACCTGTAAGGAATATGTTGGTGGGTTGAACTGTCTCTGTATTTCTTAGCCAGACCAAAATCAATGACGTATACCTGGCATCATTGTCAAATTAGCATAATACATCAGATAATATGTTCTAATAGAAATGTCCAAATAAAATGAAGAATAGCAGCAAGTAGTTGCCTGATTTGCACGCCGTCCCAACCCCATGAGGAAATTATCTGGTTTGATATCCCGATGTAGGAATGACTTAGAATGGACAAACTCAACGCGATTGATCTGACATTAATATATGGCATAAGTTATTACAGGGTCAACAATTTTAGGAATTTGTATTAAAACGCTGTTAAAAATCTTAATTCATTCATAATTAGTAATGTGGTCCAAAACATGTAATAAAGGATTAACCATTTGATCTGCAAGCATGAGAACAGTCTTCAGAGAAAGTTTCCTACTACAAAAATTGAATAGATCCTCAAGGCTGGGTCCAAGCAAGTCCATAACTAAAACATTGTAATCACCTTCCACACCAAACCATTTTACATTTGGTATCCCAGCTGAAAGTTGATGAATATCATGGAGTTAGAACCATCAAATATAGTCAGTGAGAGAAGTCCATGATTCGAGCAACAACAATAAGAAAATTGTTAATAAAGCAATACTTCCGCCCTGTAGAATTCTGTACAACTTTGACTCATAGAGCAATTGAGGATGTTTTGTCTTCACATTTTCCTGCAGATGTCAGAGAACAGATCTGGTCAAAAAGAGAGATTTCAAGATATACAACCACTCCTTAAAAACAATGATAAAAAGGAAAACAAGTGGGAAAAAGGCAACTTAAAACAAACAAGTGTAAATGGTTTTCTTAATAAAAAATAGTTGAAAGCTTGGTATAAAATTTTATTCGTTAATTCTCGACCAATCAACAATAGCTATGCATATCCCATTTCTGACTTACACTTATTGAGCCAACAGGTCCATAATGATCAAAGATTTTAAGAGAGAGACCCAATCTTTTCCCCTACGCAAATGCGCTTGCACAGAAAATAGTCGAATTACTACTCATGAAAGAACTAAGCAACACTTTTCATGATCGGCCATCAACATTTAAACTCTTAATGAGACACAATAAACAGTTTGTTCAACTCAGGAGTTAACCTATACGCTTTTTATAACTTATACTTGCAGCATAACACATATGTATATTTCTTTCCGGAAATATGGTATGACGTGTAATTTCTAAAGCAAAAAGCTATTGCGCCTGCAGAAAATGATCTATAGGTAAATAAATTCTAGCTAGTTTCAAATAGAACAAGATCCTTGGATACTAAAGTCAGTGGATCTACACATATAGCAATATGTATATTGGAAATTCGGGATCAAGGGAATGTTATTAGTTTAAATCAAACCAATTTGATAAAAAAAACTCCTAAGGGTTCACACCAAACTAGTGCCCAGTAGAAAATAGAAAGACCATGTACAATAAATCTGAAACTCATGACACAGAGAAAATTGTACTAAGCCCAACTAAATTCTTGAATAAGATGAAATCACGAACCCCATGCCATTCCAGAGCATAATTTTCTTTGCCATTCCAAAGAAAACATATGGTTATGTATTACAAAGTAACTTGATGTATTGTGCTGTGACACCCGGGAAAAAAACGAAAAATTTACTCAAAAAAGATATTATTAAGCATGCATGATAGTTTGAGGACACAAAATTGCCAAAAGAATGACAGAGATCTCAATAATCATATCTTTTCCTGCTCAATTTTGAGAAATGAATTTCCTAAGAATTGTTTGTATATCAGATTCCCTAGTAAAAACACTAAAAGGAAACAAGAAGCAAATGTGAGCCAGAACATGTTCTCTGAAAATTTCCTTGAAAATATAATCTTAATTTAATTACATGTAATGAGATCTATAACATGTCAGAAACTGCACAAGAAATTAAGCAGAATACGACTCACAAAAAGCCAAACTCACCTCTAAGTTTTACTTTAACAAAAATAAATAAATTTCGACTTAAAATTTTTAAGAACTCACGAGCTTAATTGCCACCTCCTCATTAGTCTGAAAATTCGTCCCTGCGTCAGACAAAGAAACAATCGATCAACAACGAACCAAAGAAAGAAACTTTTGAAAACAAAATCTTAGAAACTACACCTAGGTATATCTCCCCAAAAGATCCGCTGCCTATTTTCCGACCGAGTCGATACTTATTCCCCACTCGCGGCTCCATATGATTGAGAACCCTAATTTTTAAGTTTTCCTCCAGCTACATGAAATTCATTCGCAATCTGACTTCTGATCGACCCACTAGAGAAGGTACCCAAGATTTTCGGACTCCTTTTTCGAATTGGAATAATTAAACAAACTGACAAAAAATTATTGGTTTGTTCCTCATCACTGCCATAAGTAGGGTTAGGTTTCAAAGCCGGTGAGGGGGGAAATGGAAGAAAGAAGCACCTACTGTGTGTTGTGTGCGTGTGATAAAGTTTTCTTTCTAGCTTCGATCCAAAAAGAAAAAACCGCGTGTAAATCACGCGTTTAAACAAGCGTGTTCAAGTTTCGATTCACGTTCACGTGTTGTCTTTGTCCAACCTGGCGAAACTCGATATGTCACGTGATTTTATATAAACTTATTTTATACTACTCAAGGTTAGACTACTCGTTTTAATATAAATAAACTTATTATAATTTTATAGTATATAACATAATAACAGTTGTAATTGTTTTAAATGAAATTTTATATTTGGTTTTTACTTGGTTGCATAGATCCTTCTGTTCTATGATTATTTCCTAAATAAATTTTATATAAGTTAATCTTTCTTGAGAAGTATTTATAGATTTCTTGAGGCATGAATTTATTATTTTTTTATTGAAAAACGCAAGTTTTTTTTAATTGTTGAGATATCTTAATGAATTTGGTACAAAATTTTCCAACACAGAGTATTGAACAGTACAATATTTGAACCGGTCAAACTATATAAAAACGAATGAATAAACGTAATTGTCATTATTCTTCGGTACTGTTAAGATGAAGGCAAGTTTGCGAAAAAATAAATAAATAAATAAATAAAAACCTACACCCCAACTAATATACACAGCCAAAACTTCAGGAAAAACAAAGATTTGGCATGCATTTGAACCATATACAATTGAAACACGAGATCTGTTCATCTATGCAGATGCAAAAAAATGCCGCTTCATTTTCTTGATAAGTTAGCTGCATGATCAATAAGAAGGGGTTCTTGGACTTGGAAGTCCCATGTACGCCACCCTCGGAGACAGTCGAACCTTAGGACTGGGCCGGGGAGAAGGAATTGGACCATAGTCGTTGATAGGAGGTCCATATGTCACTCGGGGCGAAAGGTTAACTTTTTCAAGGGCACGGAATTGTAACTCTGCAGGGTACTCTCGAACACATCCGATACGGGGTCCAGCTCCCGTGCTCCATTTGCAGGACATACGCTTGGCCAAGTTGTAGTCCGATGGGATTTCTTGTTCTTTCTTTGGACTCTCCTTCATCATAGTGATATCGTCAGCAGAAACTTGTCTTGGAATCGAGTCTTCGTATGAATTCTTCACAAGAGGAGGGCGGTCATCATCCGTTGCACATCTCTGAACAAAATCGAGGGGTGAGGATTTCATTTTGCATATCAAAATTGTTGATGAAATCAAGAATACGAGACTACAAGCTTAGTGAACTTCCTGTTACCTTTACGTTTATAAGGTCGACATTGTGTTCCTCGAGGAAGCTTAGGAATTCTTGAAAATTCTCTTCCGTGGGGAGATAGTGGCCACTGTACGGCCAAATAGCCTGTTGATTCCACAAATATATCAGACTCGTGCATAGAATTATACTCCCGTTGATTATATGGTAAAATCTTGTGCAACCTTGAAATGGTTATTAATTTACCTCCAGAATACCAGAATGAGCAACCATTCTTCCGGCTGCGGTAATGGCTCCACCAGCAAGGAAACTCGAGTGCTGGAACAACCCTTTTTTCTTCTGCCCTACGTACAAAGTTCTTGTAGTGCTCAGAACAAATATCCATTTTGAGCCCTCAATGGTGTCGATCAAGGCCCCATTTTCTTTATACAAAAGTTTCCCGTTTTCAATCACAACCTCGTATGATTCTCTCTCTTTCTGAAAAAGTCCAAAATTGAAGTACAAATCAATTAAACAGCCCTTTCATGCTATGCAAAACACACACAAAAGATGGTTTGAAACTTACTGGTCCGAGATATTTGATGCATTGACGTTGCAAATTGGTCCTTGAGCACTTCTCTAGATTTAATTCTTTTCCATCTCCAATGTCCAACCTTCAAGTCACATGTCAAATGTCAATTGACTAATTGAGGGATTCAAACAGAAATCTAGTACCATGCAAGAAAGGTAGTTCTATCAAACGAGTACTTACCAGTAGAAGAAAGGTTGTGCACTCTCACTTTGGAACCAGACATCATAATAGAGATGTAGATTGTGCCCGTATCGATGGCGTGGATCAATCTACAGAAATTTAGTGCAGCATGCATGAGTAACTAGAACGGAAGCCAAACCAACTGAAGCAAAAAACTATAAATACAAGGTAGCCAAAACATGGACTGCAGCGAGTAAAAATTCACATGGAAGTTTTCGAGGGATGATTTTATAGGACTGATGATCTTAAAGGATTTTCAGGGCTTACTGCTTCAAGCCAATGCTGTAGGGCGAGTTTCTGAGCCTTCTCATCCTTGGACAATCCCTTTCCGACCTGAAATTTAAAGATATTTCATATTTATTTTAGAGTTAGATATTGTAAGACCAATATTTAGTGTACAAAGCGTAAGGGGGCAGCAATTGGCCTAGTCGAAATTTGATGCTTTGTAACAGCTTATACATCATGCTATGACTGTGACCCAATCATTCAGTCCCCACACCATGAACGCAAACAGAAACAAAATATAATAAACTTTCAGAAAAGAAAAGAGAACTATTTTGAAGAGTTGAATCAGTTTCAGGATAAGTACCTTGGCTGCTCTGGTACCCGCTCTAGCCCAACGTGAAATAGCCGTTTCTGGCTTCTCAACATTGAAGAATGAAACAGAGCTCCGTTTGAGAGCCGCAAAGTCCAAGGCCTTCCACCTAGAAATTTCAAATATTACCAATTAACATGTATCAAGCATTACAAAGAGATAAACCAGGAATATAACCATGCCGAGTTTTTTTATTAGTTTGTATGGACATACCACAACTCCTCTACCACAACTGCACAATCCGCAAGGTTTCTTCGAGTCCGATAGCTCTTGTAGACCTTTTGCAGCTTCACCGCAGCTGCATCAAGCTCGCTACCGGAGTGTGGAGAAAACATTATGGCCGGTTCAGGGAGAGAAGACGGACTTTGTATCTTTTGTGTGCTACTTTCCAAAGTAACACAATCAGATCCCAGTTTTCTGATATCTTGAACTAGATCCTTGAATGAAAGTGAGGTTTCGAGTACTAGGTTTGCAGGTTCACAATTCTTCAACTTGATAGAATTATTTCTGCTCATCTTGTTGCGCCCTTTTGCCATGGTGAAAGCTATGGAATCTGCTTTGCCAAAGCTGTCTGTTCGTAACGTCATTGCCTGAATTATGATAGAAAAATCAATTTCGAGAGCAGAAAATTTGCGTTCCAATAAATCTTGAATAACTGAAACAACCAGATAGATATATTTATAAATTTTTTTCAAGGCTTTCAATTTACTCATGTAGTTTGTAATAAAACTCCATGTCGATTTCAAAATTCTTGAAAAGGCGCAGACAAAAACTCTTTCGAATACCAACCACCCAGCGGTGCAGCCGTATAAACCTTTTTCGGTTGGGAGATGCATGGGTTCGATTCAACTTTGGATAAATATGGTTTGATAACATGTTAAAAGCAAAAACTGCCCACCCCATCGTAATTGAAAATATAAAAAATAACAACTCTTTTCCAAAGTGTCAACCCTGTCTAATTCAGCGTCATTATCAAACTGCTGAATAAAGCTTGATAGTGGATGATTGACAGCGTCCTTAAATCTGGGATTCATATAGTGAAACCAAGACATGCAAAAACATCATCGAATCAGCTTGTACGTAGTAAAAAGTCCCGACTCTTAAAGTCACGTTCTTGGCGTGATTTCCGACGATAAATTCTATTCACACAGCAATAAATCCTTCCAACTAATAATACCAGAAAAAATAAAACACCCTATGTGGCTAATTTTAGGGGTTGAAAAATTAAGAACAAACGGGGAAAACTCGATCGAACCAATGAAAAATAAAGATTAAAAATAATTCACCTCAAATGAAAGACCGTGGATTAGATCAAATTCCTAGTTTCTTTTTTAATGTTCTCGCAATATATGTGTGTGTTCCTAAAACTACCACCGCCTGCCTCCTTAAATATGCCTGCCTTCAAGTGGGATTGTGGAAATCTTGAAATGAATTTTAAAATATAGGCGACCAATGAACCTTCAAACACGGCTTCGCAGTGGTCTTCGCTTGCTTTCTCGTACCCGAATAAAAGGAAATGTCTAGTCGGGACTTTTCAAAGCTTCACACTCAATTTCAAAGCACGAGCCCGATCAATGGAATTCAAAGCTCGACACTTTTCCTTGAAACGGGTATATGCTTAGCTTTTGGAAGCTAAACCCCACAACAATCACCTGAAATTAATAAGAAGAGCAAAGAGTGCAAAATTTCTAGCCAGTCAAAGAAAGTGTGCTTCAGATCGCAGCTTCCATGAAGAATCAGAACAGACGCAAAGAACCCAGCTGTCAAGAAAACTAGCTAATATACTGAAAACTTTGCCGTGGGAAAAAGGGTTTTCCTTTTATTAGAGGTCAAATAGCTGATAAAATGCATTTTTACTTTTTGATAACCTTGGTAAATTTGAATCTATTATTGATGTACATTTTTTACAAATAATGTACGTGATTTCAAAGGATTATACCCAATGAAAAATAGTCAAATTTCAACTTTGAAGTCTGTGATCTATTTTGTTTTTGAACATTTGAAATGGGGGCAAGTGCGTTTTGGGTGGTCAACTAACAAAAGCTTTGTGAAATGAATAGTCAAAGGCGACGATACACACGAAAACGCGCCAACACGTTCTTGGTCAGGTCAAGTCAAGTGAATTGCATGGCATTCGTTGGTTGTACTATGTGTGTCATCGATTACATCACATACCTATTATTTTATATTGGATAATAAAGTCAAACTATTAGTAGTTGTCAAACGGAGAAAAATAATCGTAGGAGTTAATGTTGTGTGATTGAATTTTTATCCAACTTAGAATTATTTTTTTGACAAAATACTATTTTTTTTTTGTGAAAAAGTAAAAATTTACGGTAAAAAATAAAAATCTCAAACTCTCAAAATTATCACATTACACACTTTATAATATTTTTCTCTCAACTCAATTGTGATTTTCTTCACAAATGAAAGATCTATTTATAGAAAATCTTTACAAATAATCCAAAAATAAATTATATCATTACCTTCATCATCACACACAAATTTCAATATTCAACACCTAATTTTACCTAATTTTCAACATTCAAATATTCAACATTCAATATTCAAATATTCAATATTAAAATATTAAATTTCAACACTCCTCCTTGTGATGATGAACATAATGATTGTCTTCATTACGTGTTTTTATATTGTCTCGTTAAAAACCTTACTAGGAAAAACTCATTGGGATAAAAACCATAGTAAGGGAAAAAGAGTGCATGCACGTAAACTCCCCCTCATGTTGACACGAACAATTCTTCACAGATTTCGTAGATTGCGCATCCCAATATTATATATATGCTTTCTGAATAATGTCGTAAGAAGTGCCTTTATGAAGAGATCTGATGAGTTTTCACTTTATTGAATGTGACGAACATCAATACATTTATTCTTCTCAAGCTCCTTTGTGAATGCAAAGAACTTAGGAGGAATATGTTTAGTTCTGTCGTTTTTTATGTATCCTTCTTTCATTTGAGCAACACATGCAGCACTATCTTCATATAGCATCACAGGCTTCTCGTCAAATGATAATCCGCATGGGATTTGGATATGTTGGGTCATTGATTTTAACCACACACATTCACGGCTTGCTTCATGTAGTGCAATAATCTCGGCATGATATGATGAAGTTGTTACGAGCGTTTGTTTCTGTGAACGCCAAGAAATTGCAGTGCCTCCACGAGTAAATACATATCCAGTTTGGGAACATGCCTTGTGTGGATCAGGTAAGTATCCAGCACCGGCATAACCAATTATACTTGGATTAGCATCTTTTGAATACAAAAGTCCCAAGTCTGTCGTTCCTCGTAGATAACGGAATATATGTTTAATTCCGTTCCAGTGTGTCTTTGTTGGATATGTGCTAAATCTTGCCAATAAATTTACAGCAAAAGATATAACAGGCCTTGTACAATTTGTAAGATACATAAGGGCACCGATAGCACTTAAATATGGTACTTCTGGACCAAGAATATCTTCATCATCTTCACATGAACGGAATGGATCCTTTTCTATGTTTAATGATCTAACAACCATTGGAGTACTTAAAGGATTTGATTTATCCATATTAAAACGTTTAAGGATCTTTTCTGTATAATTTTTCTAGTGAACAAATATTCTACATTCTTTTTGTTCAATTTGTAAACCCAGACAATACTTGGTTTTTCCAAAATCCTTCATTTCAAATTCTTCCTTCAAGTATGACACAACTTCATGAATTTCATTATTCGTTCCAATGATGTTTAAATCATCAACATATACAGCAATAATTACGCATCCTGATGTTGTTTATATATATATATATATATATATATATATTACTATCAAGTGATCCATATAAGTAAGCTGTAACAACATCCATAAGACGCATTTCTAAATTTTCAGATTCCGCCAAACTAATCAAGTACCGAAACGTAATTGCATCCATCACAGGAGAATACGTTTCTTCATAATCAATTCCAGGCCTTTGAGAAAAACCTTGTGCAACAAGTCGAGCTTTATTTACTATTTCATTTTTCTCATTTCGCTTTCGAATAAAAACTCATTTGTATCCAACAGGTTTTACACCTTCAGGTGTAAGGACTATAGGTCCAAAAACATTACGTTTATTTAGCGAATCCAATTCAACCTGGATGGCTTCTTTTCATTTTATCCAATCCTGCCGATTTTTACATTCACCAAAAGATTTTGGTTCATGATCTTCATTATCATTTATGATGTCGATTGCCACATTATAAGAAAATATATCATCAATTTCTTCTATATCTTTTCGGTTCCATATTTTTTCAGTATTAATATAATTGATAGAGATTTCATGATTCTCGTCAGTTTGTGGTTCTGACAGAATATTTTCATTATCATGTGTTTCTTTAGGAACAACATTCTCTATTTTGTGAACATCATGTGTTTCTTCAGGAACATCATTCTCTATTTTGTGATCATTGTGTTTCTCTATGAATTTTCTTTTTCGAGGATTTTTATCCTTGGAACCGACTGGCCTTCCACGCTTCAGGCGTTTTACGATATCATGACTTTGTTCAATTTGTTTCTTTGGAATTTCAATTCGAGAAGGAGCATTTACAGCATGTATATATGATTTAGTTACCCTTTTTGCATCTGTAAATGCATCTGGTATTTGATATGCTATTCTTTGCAAGTGCACAATTTGCTGTACATCTTTTTCACATTGTTGTGTTCTTGGATCCAGATGTAACAATGATGATACATACCATGTAATTTCCTTTTCGGTATGTTTCTTGTCTCCCTCTAACATTGGGAAGATTTCCTCATTAAAATGATAATCAGCAAAACGTGCTGTGAACACATCGCCTGTCTGAGGTTCAAGATATCGAATGATTGATGGACTATCATAACCGATATAAATTCCAATCTTTCTTTGAGGTCCCATTTTCTTGCGTTGCGGTGGTACAATAGGCACATACACCATACATCCAAAAATTCTCATATGAGAAATGTCTGGTTCTTTACCAAATGCAAGCTGCAATGGGGAGTATTTATGATATGCACTTGGTCTGATGCGAATTAATGCAGCAGCATGTAAAATTGCATGTCTCCATATAGAAATAGGGAGCTTTGGTTTCATAATCATTGGTCTAGCAATCATTTGCAGACGTTTAATCAATGATTCAGCCAATCCATTCTGTGTATGTACATGAGCAACAGGATGCTCAACAATGATTCCCATATACATACAATAATCATTGAAAGTTTGAGAAGTAAATTCACCAGCATTATCAAGTCTAATTTTCTTGATTGTATAATCGGGAAATTGATTCCTCAATTTTATTATTTGAGCAAGTAATCTTGCAAATGCAACATTTCGAGTTGACAATAAACATACATGTGACCATCTGCTGGAGGTATCAATCAATACCATAAAGTATCTGAATTGTCCACATGGTGGATGGATTGGTCCACAAATATCACCCTGAATACGTTCAAGAAACATTGGTGATTCAGTTTGGATTTTGGCTGATGATGGTCTTATAATAAGTTTTCCAAGAGAACATGCTTTACATTGAAACTTATTATTCTGAAAGATCTTCTGGTCTTTCAACGGATGACCATGTGTATTTTCTATAATTCTTCGCATCATTGTTGAACCAAGATGTCCTAATCGATCATGCCAATTAGTTAATATTGAAGAATTATCAATTACCATGTTTGATTCAATGAGACTTATATGTGTATAATGCAATCCAGTAGGAAGCATTGGTAGTTTTTCAATCACATATTTCTTTCCTGATTTATATGTGATAAGACACATATATTTCTCATTCCCTTCATTTATTGTTTGAGTATCATACCCATGGGAATATATATCATTAAAACTCAACAAATTTCTTTTTGATTGTGGTGAATACAAAGTATCATTGATCGAAAATTTTGTACCATTAGGTAACAAAAATTGTGCTTTACCACATCCTCTAATCAAGTCTACAGGACCTGATATTGTATTTACTATTGTTTTTGTTGGTTTTAGTTCCAAGAAATATCTTTTATCTCGGAGGATAGTGTGTGTTGTACCACTATCAGGTATGCAAACTTCAGCTTGGTTCATAGCATTTTTCATATTTGAACTTCAAAAAAATATGCTATGAAATAAAATTACTGACAATAAAATACAATACAATACATATTTAAAAATATAACACACTATAAAACATTATCATACGAGTACATGAAAAAATATTTTACATATTTATTCCACCAGCAAATTGATTATTATCTGAGAAATCAATCAGAAAATCTCCAGCATCAAAATGAGTTGAACCACTCAAAGGTTCACTGTGTTCAGTAAAGTTGGTCTCCTTTTCTTTCCCTTTTATTGATTCTTTATAAAGTTTACAAAGGTGCTCAGGGGCTCGACAAATACGGGACCAATGTCCTTGAGTACCACATCTGAAACAAGAACTTTCAAATCTTTTTGAGTGATTCACATTAACACTCATATTCTCTTGATGCCTTTTCGGTGGATGGTTTGGGACGCTCTTTTGAGATGAGTTATAGAAATAACTATCTCGATTATTTTCAAAACCACGGCCGCGTCCACGACCACGACCACTTCCACGTCCACGTCCACGACCACGACCTCGATTTTGTCCTCGATCAAAATCTTGTCTATAACTTTGATTTTGGTTTCCAGATTTAAATTCATTTTTGCTTACGACATTTACTTCAAGAAATGCCATTGAACCAGTGGGTCGTGCCTGAGGATTTCTCTTAAAAGCTCATTATTCTTTTCCGTCACAAGGAGACAGACGATTAGTTCAGAATATCTCGAAAATCCACGCACTCTATATTATTGTTGTTGTAGAGTTATATTCGATGCGTGAAAAGTGGAAAATGTTTTTTCAAGCATTTCCAATTCAGTAATCTCATGCCCACAAAATTTCAGTTGCGAGATTATTCGATATATCGCCGAGTTGTAATCACTGACTTTCTTAAAATCTTGGAATCCCAACGTATTCCATTCATCCCGGGCGGTCGGAAGTATAACTTCCCTTATATATTCGAATCTTTCTTTTAATCCCTTCCACAAAGCCCTGAGATCTTTTTCAATCAGATATTCACATTTTAATCCCTCGTCGAGATGTCGACTTAAAAATATCATGGCTCTTGCCTTTTCTTGTGATGTGCATATGCCATTTTCTTTTATGGTCTCATTTAGACCTAATGACTCAAGATGCATTTCTACATCGAGAGTCCATGACATATAATTTTTTCCCGTAATATCAAGAGCAATGAATTCGAGCTTTGCCAAGTTTGACATGGTGGTAATAAAAAAAATTACGATGCATTTTATTAGTTAATAAATATTGCAATACAAAGTAATGGATAAGCAACAAATACAAGCATTCGTAAAAATAAAGAAAACACACGAGGATGATATTCTTCGATAAGTACAATATTCGTGCGTATTATAACCAAAATAATTAAAAATAACTTTGTGAAAGCCATCTTCTTTTTTCTTCAAAAATTTGATGAAGAATAATTTTAGAGAAGAAGAGAAAGTTGGAGTGATTGAATATATTTGTGAAATCATATTTATAGGGCAAAAACTAACCGTTTTGTTATCGTTTACNATAAACAATAAAATAAATATTATTACTTTTGTTACCTTTTTCTTCTGTTTTGGAGCTTGGAAAAATATGGAGGACTTTTAGAGCTTCGTGCTGATAACGTGTTGTGAAAAAGTAAAAATTTACGGTAAAAAGTAAAAATCTCAAACTCTCAAAATTATCACACTACACACTTTATAATATTTTTCTCTCAACTCAATTGTGATTTTCTTCACAAATGAAAGATCTATTTATAGAAAATCTTTACAAATAATCCAAAAATAAATTACATCATTACCTTCATCATCACACACAAATTTCAATATTCAACACCTAATTTTACCTAATTTTCAACATTCAAATATTCAACATTCAATATTCAAACATTCAATATTAAAATATTAAATTTCAACATTTTTCATTTTATTTATAGATCAATTCGATCCGTGTCCATAAAATTATCTTATATGCGACGTGAAAATCTAGTTATAATTTCATTTTCAGAAAATAAACTAAATTCTTGACAAATATTTTTCAAAATACCAGATTTCCATTCAGTCAGTTATACGATATTTATTAAAAAAATGTTAAACGTATTTTTTGGCGCAAAAAATACCTTTTTTGATTTATTTTATAAGTTTTTGTGTGAATTGTGTGTTATATATATACACACACTATTATATTAAGTGTGAGGACATGATAATAACTACCTAGAGAGGAGACCAATTTTTTTTTTCAATTTTATCCTTATATGATATTAATATTACACTTTTGTTTTTTGTTTTTTTTGTTTTAATTTCAACACACACTTTTATTTTTATTTATTTTTATTTCAACAATTCAAATATCAATTTAGTCCCTCCATAATTTGTCAAATTTCACTTTAGTCCATCGATAATAATAGAAAAGATTGTACACACAGCATCACGTGTGCATAGTAACTAGTTATTAATAAGTTTGAGATCTTTAGATTAAATAACTTTTGACGTATCGTTGTCTGTTTTAATAAATATATATATTAATAAAGTGTTAAAATTTTAATATAAGTCATATGTAGTTTAGCGGATAGAGAGTATCAAGTTGTTGTTCAATTCCTAATTTTGTTCTTTTTTACTGTGTATTCTTTCACTATTTCTTATAATTATATTTTGATCATCATTTAAATAAAAACCAAACGAATTATAAAAAATATTGTATAAAAATGTTAAACATACGTCTGTGCACCGGTTTATATATCTATTTTATTTTATTAAAGTTGAGGACATGATAGTAACCACTTAAGAAGGACACCAATTTTTTCTTCCAACTTTTGATATTAATATTATACTTTTGTTTTTTTAATTTCAACACACAATTTTATTTTTATTTTTTTATTTCAACAATTGAAATATTAATTTCAATTTAGTTTTTAGATAAATACATTACATGCACATTAATTAGTATATAAAAACACGCACGCGTACGGAAGGGGCAGAGTGCCACGTGTATATATATATACACACGCACGCGGAGGGGACAGAGTACGTGGCACAATTGCTTGGCTCAAACGCTACCTTTTCAATGGTGGCATCCCGCAACAAAGATTCGTTAATTCTCCCCAAATCACAGAAACTGCCATCGCGCTCCGATATATGCCCACTCCCTGGGAGACAGAAATATAAACAATCCTTCCATGGCTGAATCAGGTATTCCCTCTCTTTATATCTCTTCTGATTCGTGCTTCTGCATCAATTTTCCCTGATGAATTATGGTTGTGATTGCAGATCATGTTGGTTTCCGAGAAATTAAGCTAAGCAAATAAACCCTTTTGTGCATAAACTATTTTCATTTCTTTGGAATTTATATCCCTATCGTAGAGAAATGTCACGGGGCGCGAAGGAAGTGGGGAAATCAATGTAATTTGAAGTGAAATTTGCTTCTCCTTTTTTTTAAAAAAAAAAAAAATTAGAGAATTTCTCAATTTTCGGTACCAGGGATAGAACACTTGATATTTTTAATCAGATTCTGATTTTTTAAAATCCCATGTGAGCAGGAAAAGATGTGAAAGCACCCAATGTATTCGAGAGATTAAAAGAAGAGATGGAGGCAGTTTTTCAAAGTGACAAACATCATCATAAGGAAACTCATGGATTGAATTATGGCATTGATGAGAATACATCTATGAGTGATGTTAAGGCTCCAAACGTATTTGAAAGAGCGAAGGAGGAATTTGAGGCTCTAGCAGAAGCAATTCATGCAAAGAAGGGATTGAGAAGTCAACATTCGTCTTTGAATGATGAAACTAGGTGAGGAAATGCTCTCCTTTGTTTGAGGTGATTTCTCAGCGAGAAAGTGTGACAAGCCGTGCTTCAGTTATTAACAAATTGAGATCATTTGTAGGCATTGTGATGCGGATGATGATTCCAAGTGCCAGGTGGTAGAGTTACGTTTAGGTATGGATCATGAAATTTTTTATCATATTTAGAAACTCAAGGGTTAACCTGGATAGACATTAGGTTTGATGATCACGACTCCAAGGATTAGTCTATTATGTGTAAAAATTCTTGCGTTTTAGCATCACTCGTGTACTTATTTATTTTTGGAGCCGATATGGTACCTGTTACATTGTGCACGAGTTCTCTACTAGTGCACACAAAGTCAAACATCAACCTTAAATATGAGGTTATCGGATGGGAGAAACTCTCATATAATTCTGAATTTGGGGCGTGGAACTTGTTTCTAAATCATTGCTATTGGTTCTTGTAATTTTTCCTTTCATATTCAACTTTGAATAGTATCAAATCAGTATTTTCCATCAGAATGCTCTGTTTCTGCATAACAAAATAATTCTCATTTCACCAAACCTCGCAGAGAAATCCAAGGAAGATATTGAATCACTAAAGCATGCAGAGAAGTCAGCACACCACCATCACAAAGAAACTCATGGACGAAGTGATGATATTGATGAGAATATCCCAATCAGTCAAGTCAAAGGTCCAAATGTGTTTGAACGAGCAAAGGAGGAAATCGAAGCCCTTATTCAAACAATCCGTCCTAAAAGGGACGCCGGGAATGTTGTTTCCTCATCAACGAAAGAAGGTGGATTACCAATAACTTCAGGAAGAGGGTTGGAAAAGTTATACTCTCCTCAAAGCCGTAACAAGGATGAATAAATCGAATTTATTCGAGCTTTTCGACCTCTCTGTCATTTGCTGACATTTTATGCAGTGAAGACCTCATTTTGTAAAAACTGCATTTTATGCTAATACATTGTTGTTGCTGACTCAACATGAAAACTTCTATTTAAGCGCTTTTGATCAGTCCTAATTTTCTCGAGCTCTGCATCCACTCCATGCTTGGTGGAATCCAATGAATTTTGAAGTTCTCCTTGTCGATGCATCATTTGAGAGTTGTGCTTCCTTTTTTTGATGTACTTCAGCAAATGCTTCTTGCCTTGCTGAAAGACTTCATTGGTACGGAATTGATCTTTCTAAATAGCTGCATTTTTAATTCATCACAAACTTCCAATCAATCTATATATTTATTAGAAATCACAACAATCAAGCTAAGATAGATATTCTTTCCAGAGAGAGCCGTTGAAGCATACGGTACCCACGTGATTAATGCAATACAATAGTTAAATATAAGAGGGTAGGTATTTTTCCACCAAAAATCAGTTAAAAAAAGGGCATAAAACTGTGATCGAAGTGTGAGAGAACTAAAATAAATGGAGATGACACACGACTGGAAACAAGTTGCTACATGTATATTTCTGCTGATGACATTGATTTAGGATACCATGGAACTTTTTAAACACAAGAATTCTTCAATTCTAAGAAGTGAATGATCAATTCTTCACCCTCTACTCTCAAAATCAATCTGAGTACAGTTCACACGAGCAGATATGTTATCTCAAAACTCTCTCCTGTATCTATCATTTACTTAGATAGTATACATGAAAAGGTTACTGATTCCCAAACCATAGTTAAAGAATTAATATCTGTAAATCAATCAAGCGATTAGATATGCTTACGTAGGTATTAAGCTGACGAACAAAGCTAGAAAAATTATTGTGCTTAAAGTGTTTAGGGAGCAAATCAGTGGAAAACTTGTGAGGATCCCAAACTATAAAACTAGCCCTTGTGCAGCTCCATGATATTATGGAGTCGGTTTTGGGATCATTAACCATATCAAACGTCTTCGTTAAAAATGGCGGCGGCCCAGAATATTCCCGGAGTCCCCTCCATTGGCTTTGGCATCTCCTCCGCCCATAAGTTTCCGCCGCCACTTCCGCGACGATTATTAGCATCTTCTTCAAGGTACAGAAATGGCTCTGCTTTGACAGCCATCAATCTCGAGATGCTTATTGTTTGGATACTGGTCTTCAATTTGGTCCATGTGATACCAAATGTGTGATATGCTTCGATACCTCCTATTTTATAAAAAAAATATATAATTTTATTATATAATATATTATATTTTAAAATTTAAACACTCACATATAATATTATTATAAAATTAAATGTATAACTGCGCGAGTACAACATTTCCTTGAACCAGAATTAATTACATACAAAATTAAATTTATAAAAAGTACAACGTTATTGCTAAGAGTAAATTAAAAGTCTCTCTAAAATTCTTTAATCACCTAGGGTAATTGATGGTATGATTATTGAAAAAAAAATATATGGATAAGATTTTCGGGTGTTAACTTGATTTAATTAGTAACGGGCCACGTATCAAGAGTCAACGAGACTCGTCGGATTCTTCACCCTGCAAGAAGCAGCAACATGACAAGAATTCTGGGTCCGCATCGAACCAGAGTGGTTACTGAATTCATCATCAGAAAACAATAATAATAATAAGATAAAATTGGTTTTTTTTATTCCGTTGTGTTTGTCATATTGTGATTTAATTCAATTATTTAATCAAATTGCAGTCTTAGTTATGTAAGTTTAATTTTTTTTGACAATTTTGGATTTTTTTTGTCGATAAAACCTTTTTCGACGGATCGAATTCTGTGATCTTTACATTGAAGTTTGCATACGTGACTTAAAATTAGGGATATTTCAAAATGTTGAGAAAATTCTCCACCCACTTATTCATTTTAAAATTATTATCTTCCNATAAAATAATTTTTGTGTGCTGTAGGATAATTTCCTCTCTATTTTGAAAGATCCCCAATTTTTATGTGGAAAGCTCCGACGCTAAATCAACAAATTCAGACGAACAATGGTTTTTCCGGCAAAAATTTATAGACTATTTTGGTTTGTGTAGAAAAATATTTTGTATTGCAAGGATGGGGGGATGAATTTAAACAAAATTTCATTTTTATTGTCTAGATAGATTTATGCAAGATTACGTAATTGATCGTGAAATTTTTTGATTTTTTGTTGCATTACCATTTTCTATATATGCCTTATGTTCTATAATCTAAAATCTAGTTATGAACTCTGATTAAACAATCTATGGAATTATATCGGAATTCGATGTAAAAAAATGAAGGATATGATTATCTGTAATTACTAATTATAGATGCCACAATAATTAGGTATCAAAGGAACTTTTTTTTTTCGAGTTGGGGAGGGATTTGTAATAATTGGATCTCGAAATCAATAACTTTTTTCTAATTCCTAAACTCGGATCTTGATATTAGATGGAGCTGTCTAACAGGTTTGTCCCGTTAGGTCGGCCAACTAAAATAGATGAGTTGAGTTGGTGAAATCTCTACTTGGAAGTGAGGTATGCACTGCCCCGACCTACTTGCCAGTTTTGGTAGTCCTAGTACTGGATGGACTATGAGTCATGCGCGACATACATAAATTATTATATTTAGAGAGGAATGAAATTATTTGTTTCATTTTGTCCTACATTTCCTGCTATATAAATATACATCGCATAATAATTTCAATTATGTGAAGATTTATTTACCAAACAATAAAAATTAAGAGTCAATTACATCACATATATTTTGTGTAACAGGAAATGCAACATAAGATGGAGTTGAACATTACATTCCATTTGAAAAAGAGTGACCAAATTTCCATTGCTTCGACCATGATTTATTGCATATGTCACCTACTCAATGCTAGGAAATCAAAATTTTATTCTAAGAAACTTTTCATTAACATTAATAATAAGTCGTAAGAAAATTATCTTTATGTCAGATCCAACAACTCTAACGTATTTGGGGCAGTGAGATCCATATCTGAACACGTGGATTCTAGACCCATTCGAGGTAGTGAATGAGATGGAGTTGAACAATACATTTCATTTGAAAAAAGTGACCTAATTTCCATTGCTTCGACCACGATTTATTGCATATGCCACCTACTCAGTGATAGGAAATCAAAATTTTATTCTAAGAAACTTTTCATTAACATTAATAATAAAGGAAAATTTGCGCTTGTAGTGAGAAAATCATCTTTACGTCAGATCCAATGACTCTAACGTATTTGGGGCAATGAGATCCATATCTGAACACGTGGACCCAGTCCCATTCGGGGCAGTGAAAAAGATGGAGTTGAATATTATATTCCATTTGAAAAAGAGTGACCAAATTTACATTGCTTCGACAACGATTTATTGCATATGTCACCTACTCTCAATGCTAGTAAATCAAAATTTTATTCTAAGAAACTTTTCATTAACATTAATAATTAGGGAAAATCTGCACTTGTTGTGAGAAAATTATCTTTATGTCAGATCCAACGACTCTAACGTATTTGGGACAGCAAAATCCACATATGAACACGTGGACCCAGTCCCATTCGGGGCAGTGAGATCCGGGGTTGTTGGATCTTGCACCCTTCTTATAAAATCACCCTAGTTAGCCGCATAACAAATCAAATCTAAATTTTCAGTTTTGAATCACCAAAACTAAGTCGAAAAAGTGAGAACGAGTCCCGTCTGAAAAATGTTCTTCGTTCAACCTTGGAAAGACAAGTGTTCGCTTGGACCGGAGGATTTGAAGTTATGGATTTCAAATCAATTTGATTGCTTGGATGAATATATGTTAGGTGAATTTCAAATCCACATACTTTAAAATTGTTATATAAATATAATTTTCATTGTGATTGATTTGAAATACATCACAAGTGAGCTTCGTTCAAATTCTTTGAATCTTTCTCCCAAATCAAATCTTTTTCTCTAAATTGATAGAAGGGAAAGAGGATATCGGGCTAAATATTTTTATTTCGATGCCGAAAATCAAATCAAATAGTGTTACATGTTCTACTAATTTTCTTGCTTGTCTGATATTTAAAATATTTAAGAAATTAGTTACAAAAAATAGAAGAAACTTATTCTCAAAACCAATGGTTATACGATATAAGTTTTCGAGTCCTATAGGATAGATGAGCATGTGAAATACTCGTTAGACGACTGAGTTTTAAAATAAATTCATATCCAAGTACCACATGGAATACTTCCTATTATCTTACAAACAATAAATCTCATTTTAGAAATTCGAACAATTTTTTTTTTTGTTATTTCACATTGCAACACGTCAATCTTTGCATAAAATCATGGAAAATATAGTACTATTTGATAGTGTTCCAAGTATTTGGATTTTTTTTTAATGAAAATGTATTATGTATCAGAGAATATCATTTAGTCTTTATTAAAATCTAATAATACATGTTTTTCTTAAAAAGAGATCTGATAATAAATGCACTCAAAATTAGTAAAAATGTAGCTGTTTCAATTAAATCCATTAGCCAGAATTACATGTGAAAATCGTGTGAGCAGATATCGATAGTAAAACACAAATTAATCATCACCAAATCAAACAAACTCCTCCTACTATATATAGAGTCAGGCTAATGCAATATTGAATCAATTTTAACAAAATGTCTCATCAAAAATGTGCAGCATGCACCTACCGACGGAAGAGGTGCGGCGCAGATTGTATATTTGCACCATATTTTCCGGCTGAAAAGGCTGAAGACTTTGAGAATGTGAACTGGCTTTTTGGGGTTCAGAACTCCATTAACATACTGACGTCCGTCACAGAAGATGAAAGAAGTAAGACGGCCGAGACCATGATGATTGAGGCCAGGATTAGGAGAGAGAACCCAGTCCATGGTCCACTTGCAATAGAGAAAAAGCTCCGGGATGAAATTGGGATGCTTCAGAAGGAGATGGAAGTGGTTCAAGAACAACTTGATCTCAACAAATCCAAGGGGAAAGACAAAGTTGGTTGAGACCATTTTCTCTAACTTTTTCCATTTTAGGTTTTTATCTATTAAATTTTTAAATTTTGGTTTTGGTACACTATATTTTAATACTCCACTATTTTGGTTTAATTATTGAGTTGACAACGAAAAATGCTGGCGTGACATTGAAATTTGTCGATTTATCGCATGTCATTGATTGAACAAAAACAATCGAAAATAAAAAGTTAGTTTACCAAAACCAAAATTTAAAATTTTAATAAATCAAAACCTAAAATTTAACAAGTCAGTGGACTAAAAAAATCATTATCTTATATAATAATAATATAACAGTATGTGTTATTCGAATATAATAAAATTGAAGAAATTTGTGGATTTTGTCTTATAACTTGGTTTGACTGTGATCTTGGTTCTCTCCAATTAATCAAATTCCGTTTTTCATCTAATTAATCAGCTCTTTCTATAATTTTAGTGATTTAGCATGTCATCGCATATTGCTGATATGAAGTACGTCGTTGCAAACATGAGATTTTAGACATATAAAACGTCACATTGTACTCCATCAAATGAAATAAGCACGATTGTACAAAAGAATAGAGTTATATATCAAAGAAATACTATCGATTATAAGTTAAAAAGATTGAAATCACAATTAGCCAAACTAGTTATTTTCGAAAGTAGATCATAGTATATATCCAATATTCCTCCTCAATAATAGCTCGATGCATTAACATAAACAAATGAATCAACAAATAAACTTCTATACATAGATTCTCCAAAAAAAATAAAAAACCAATTCACCGTGCCTATCGACAAGACGACAATGTCAACATTCAAATTTGGGTGTTAATTTGGTTTAATTAGTCAACAGGCCACGTATCAAGAGCCAGCGAGACTCGTCAAATTCATCACCCTGCAAGAAGCAGCAGCACGGCAAGAATTCAGGGTCCGCGTCGAACCAGAGTGGTTATGGAATTCATCGTCAGAAAATAATAATAATAATAATAAGATAAAAAAAATTTAGTCTGTTGTGTTTGTCATGTTGTGATTTTAGTCTGTTGTCTAATCAAATAGCAGTCTTAGTTATGTAAGTTTAATTTTTTTGACAATCGAGTAGCCGTGGGACGGTCTTCTTGGATCTGATATTCTTGTCTTCTCATCTTTTTGAGGAACACAACAGCTCTTTTACCAGTGGTCGAGATAGATTTATAGATTATTGTGGTTTGTGTAGAAAAATCTTCTGTATCGCAAGGCTGGGGGGATGAATTTACACAAAATTTCATTTTTATTGTCTAGATAGATTTATGCAAGATTACGTAATTGATCGTGAAATTTTTTGATTTTTTGTTGCAATACCATTTTCTATATATGCCTTATGTTCTATAATCTAAAATCTAGTTATGAACTCTGATTAAACAATCTATGGAATTATATCGGAATTCGATGTAAAAAAAATGAAGGATATGATTATCTGTAATTACTAATTATAGATGCCACAATAATTAGGTATCAAAGGAACTTTTTTTTTCGAGTTGGGGTGGGATTCGTAATAATTGGATCTCGAAATCAGTAACTTTTTTTAATTCTTAAATTTGGATCTTGATATCAGATTAGAGATGTCTAACAGATTAGTCCCATCAGGTCGGCGAACTAAAATAGATGAGCTGAGTTTGTGAAATCTCGACTCAGAAGTGAGGCATGCACTGCCCCAATCTGTCTCGCCTGTCAATTTTGATAGTCCTAGTACCGGATGTACTATGAGTCATCTGCGACATATATAAATTATTATATTTAGAGAGGAATGAAATTATCTGCTTCGTTTTGTCCTACATTTCCTGCTATAGAAATATACATGGCTTAATAATTTCAATTATGTGAAGATTTATTTACCAAACAATAAAAATTAAGTGTCAATTATATCACATATATTTGGTGTAACAAGAAATGCAACATAAGATGGAGTTGAACATTCCATTCCATTTGAAAAAGAGTGACCAAATTTCCATTGCTTCAACCATGATTTATTGCATATGTCACCTACTCGGTGCTAGAAAATCAAAATTTTATTCTAACAAACTTTTCATTAACATTATAAGGAAAAATTTTCACTTGTCGTCGTCAGAAAATTATCTATATGTCAGATCCAACAACTCTAACGTATTTGAGACAGTGAAATCCATATTTGAACACATGGATCCCAGTCCCATTCGGGGCAGTGAATAAGATGGAGTTTAACAATACATTCCATTTGAAAAAGAGTGACCAAATTTCCATTGCTTCGACCACGATTTATTGCATATGTCACCTACTCAATGTTAGGAAATCAAAATTTTATTCTAAGAAACTTTTCATTAACATTAATAATAAGGGAAAATTTGCACTTGTCGTCGTGAGAACATTATCTTTATGTCAGATCCAACGACTCTAACATATTTGGGACAGTAAAATCCATATATGAACACGTGGACCTCGTTCCCATTCAGGGCAGTGAGATCCGGGGTTGTTGGATCTTGACCCTTCTTATAAAATCACCTTAGTTAGCCGCATAACAAATCAAATCTAAATTTTCAATTTGAATCACCAAAACTAAGCCGACAAAGCGAGAACGAGTCCCATCTGAAAAATGTTATTCGTTCAACCTTGGAAAGATAAGTGTGTGCTTGGACCGGAGGATTTGAAGTTATGGATTTCAAATCAATTTGATTGCTTGGATGAATATATGTTAGGTGAATTTCAAATCCACATACTTTAAAATTGTTATATAAATATAATTTTCATTGTGATTGATTTGAAATATACCACAAGTGAGCTTCGTTCAAATTCTTTGAATCTCTCTCCCAAATCAAATCTTTTTCTCTAAATTGATAGAAGAGAAAGAGGATATAGGGATAAATATTTTTGTTTCGATGCCAAAAATCAAATCAAATAGTGTTACATGTTTTACTAATTTTCTTGCTTGTCTGATACTTGAAATATTCAAGAAATTAGTTACAAAAAATAGAAGAAACTTATTCTCAAAACCCAAGTTTATACGCTTATAAGTTTTCGAGTCCTACAGGATAGATGAAGCATGTGAAATTCTCGTTAGACGACTGAGTTTTAAAACAAATTCATATCAAAGTAACCAGCCACATGGAATACTTCCTATTATCTTACAAACCATAAATCTCATTTTAAATTCGAACAATTTTTTTTTTTTTGTTATTTCACATTGCAATACGTCAATCTTTGCATGAAATCATGGAAAATATAGTATTATTTGATAGTGTTCCAAGTATTTAGATTTTTTTAAATGAAAATGTATTATGTATCAGAGAATTACATTTAGTCTTTATTAAAATCTAATAATAAATGTTTTTCTTAAAAAAAATCTAATAATAAATGCACTCAAAATCAGCAAAAATGTAGCTGTTTCAATTAAATCCATTAACCAGAATTACATGTGAAAATCGTGTGAGCAGATATTGATAGTAAAACACAAATTAATAATCACCAAATCAAGCAAACTCCCAATACTATATATAGAGTCAGGCTAATGCAATATTGAATAAATTTTAACAAAATGTCTCATCAAAAATGTGCAGCATGCACCTACCGACGGAAGAGGTGCGGCGCAGATTGTATATTTGCGCCATATTTTCCGGCTGAAAAGGCTGAAGACTTCGAGAATGTGAACTGGCTTTTTGGGGTTCAAAACGCCATTAACATACTGACGTCTGTTACACAAGACGAGAGAAGTAAGACTGCTGAGACCATGATGATCGAGGCCAAGATTAGAAGAGAGAACCCGGTCCATGGTCCACTTGCAATAGAGAAAAAGCTCCGAGACGAAATTGAGATGCTTCGGAAGGAGATGGAAGTGGTTCAGGAGCAACTTGATCTCAACAAATCCAAGGGGAAAGACAAAGTTGGTTGAGACCATTTTCTCTAACTTTTTCGATTTTGGTTTTGATCTATTAAATTTTTAAATTTTGATTTTGATACACTATCTTTTAAAACTCGACTATTTTGGTCTAATTACTGAGTTTACAGCGAAAAATGCTGGCGTGACATTGAAAAATGTCGATTTATCGCATGTCGCTGATTGAACCAAAACAATCGAAAATAAAAAGTTAGTGTACCAAAACCAAAATTTAAAAATTTAATAGATCAAAACCCAAAATTTAACAAGTTAGTCGATTAAAATAATCATTTTCTTATGTAATAGTATGTGTTATTTAGAATTAAATAAAATTGAAGAAATTTTGTCGTATAACTTGGTTTGATTGTGATATTGTTTCTCTCCAATTAATCAAATTTCGTTTATCATTTAATTAATTAGCACTTTCTATAATTTTAGTACTTTAACATGTCATCGCATATTGCTGATATGAAGTCCGTCATTGGTAACGTAAAATCTTAGACATATAAAACGTGAAATGAAATAAGAAAGATTGTACAAAAGAATAGAGTTATATATCAAAGAAATACTATCGATTATAAGTTAAAAAGATTGAAATCACAATTAGCCAAATTAGTTATTTTCGAAAGTAGATCATAGTATATATCCAATATTCCTCCTCCTCAATAATAGCTCGATGCATCAACATAAAGAAATGAATGAACAAACAAACTTGTATATATAGCTTCTCCAAAATATACAAAACTAATCCATCGTGCCTATCGACAAGACAACAATGTCAACATTCAAATTTGTTTTTTTTTTTTTTAAAAAAAAAACAAAATTTAAAATTTGATGAATGATTCGTAGATTTTTTTAAAGATTATCGGTTTGGTGCCTGTCAATTTAACAATATTTCTTCCATGACCCTTTCAGGTTCCAATAAGGTGCGATCAGTTCTAAAAAATATCTTAGAAATTAAAATTAATTATATACCAGCTGGGTTCCTCAACTTACGTCTTCGAAATGTTGAAATCGTCCAAGTTCTAAAGTAATTCTTAAAGTTTCAATCTTTTTAACAAAATTATCATCGAGGCTCTAATTAAAATCAAAATTGTTATAAAATAACAAGTGCATTTATATATTAAATATTTATAATGAATGTAAGCTTATTGTTTCAATTATTTAATATAAAATCCAAGTTAAAATAAAAACTTGTCGTTGTCAGTGACTTAGAACGTCTGATATAAACCCTTTTCTTCACATAAATATACAACGTATGCAATATTGTGGCGATGAACGTTATATATGATTCGACTGGCTAATTAAAAGTAGTTTCGAAAATTTTCTTTTACAAAAATTACTTTCGTAATCTTTGCAATTCCAATTAACAATTAAAACACTGAAAATGAAAATAAGAAGAAATTATTTAATTACCCAAGTCCTACCTCTATGGACGATCCACGAGTGTAATCTGACGCATAATGACCAAAGAGCTGTGCTTGTTGCAAGAATGGCTGCCCACCCATAAAGCAGCAGCCGGCGCCAGTAATTGTCTTCTTAAGTACTTCCCCCCCTCTTCAACATTTCCTTGTACCTCAGCAGAGAATCCAGCCTCTGCATCTTCAACTGCTGCCTAAACCTGTTTATAAAATCATCCGCTCTGGCATCCACCGCCTCATCCCCGGTGCCGCGCAACTCCTCCCTCTTCTCCAATATCTTTCCACCCTCCTCAGCCGCCTGCACCTTCTCACTCGTTGACTTCTTCATCACCACATCCGGCGCCGATGCAGACGCCTTTGCTCCGTTATCAGACTTGCTCCTCGTCACGTGAAAGTCATTGTCCTCGGGACTTTGACGGGTTTGGTCTCGATTCGGGATGTCTTCGTGAGGGACTGTCGACGCAGGAACAGTGTCGCGGTTTTCAGAGCGGGAGAACGAGAGCTTGATGGAGTTGACTCGTTCAAAGAAGGACGGGACTCGCACGAACTGCGGCGGTGAAACGGCATCGTTCTCTCTGACATCTTGTGGGTTGTTGCGAGGCTTGAGGACCGAGATTACAAAAATGGTGCCGATCATGAGGTTCAGCACGCAGAAAAGAACAGCGGGAGTCAGCCAGCTGGCCACGAGCTCCACTCCGTTCATCGTCTGCTTGGACGACGTCGTTTTGTCGTTTATACGGGCAAGAGAGAGAGAGAATACAGCAGATTATTCAGTAAGAAGCATATGCCACGCTGGGGGAGTGGGTGAGCTGAGGTGAGGGATTTATAAATGTAATGAGAGGTCGAGATGTGAATACCTGAAAGTTCAAGGGGTCGGTTTGAAATAAATAAATAAATATAGAGCAAATAATAATTAACAATATAACAAAAAATTAATGAAAATCGTCGTGTAATTAATATATTATGATAAATGGTTATTATGAAGGCGACGACTAAGTGTTGACGATAGACCCAAAAAGTGGGTATCACATCAAGGTCGTGCGATTGGCTTTTGAATAAAGAGTTTTTTTTTTTTAAAAAAAAAAATATAAGAATAATAAATATTAAATATACTGATAAAATGTGCTGGGACAGTCTACTATTATCAATGCTTAATTTTATTTTAATAATGAAAATAAACTTTATAAACTTTAATTAATGTGGGTCGGAATTGATGCTGATTTGTGCAAAACTATGTCGGTAATTTCGTTTATATCGGACCTGTCTCATTCTTCTTCCTCAAGTTTCTTCTGTAATTTGTATCACGATAACTCTAGTATTTGATGTCTACATTTTATTATTCTTATCGAGAATAAAAATCCAAAAATAATGTATGAATATAGCTAATTCAAATGATATTATGTATTTTATATTGTACAGCATGGATATTTATTTATACACTTGATTTTGTTGTAATTGGTTGAAATTAATGGAACATCAGGGGTCACATGAAGCAACTGCAAAGGTTGATGTGAACAGAGACCAAAGGGCCCGCCCCACGACTAAAATCATACAACATGAAAAACGACGAAGAAATTAAAACATCAATTTGATTAGAATCTCACCAAATAATTTTTTTTTTTTTAGAGAAAATGTTGATGCCAAATCGATTTAAGATAAATTATAAGCTATGTTTTCATAAATTATATATTCATGGACAATTATTATGATTTCGTACATTATGAGAATAGAATTTTGCAAATAATAGCGTTTTGAACCACCCATGTTATTTATAATCCCAAGAACAAAATCAATCAGAACTAACCATTTTCAAATTAATATATAGAAATCAGCGATGGTTAATTTGAACATTTTTTTAGTGCGCCGCTCGTTAACTGGTGATCTAGGTACTCGAGATTTCAATTTTCTAATCTTGAAATAGCATTTTCCAACCAAGTTTAATTTTGACTTGCTGCTTCAATGGGAATGGTCTAATTAAATTTATTTAGATTAAAAAGCATAAAGTCTAAGTTAATACTTTAATATAAATTTTTTTTTTTAAAAAAAATCAGTTCCCGCTTACTTATTTAACTTCAGGACACAAAAATTCATTTAATTTCAGATTTTTTTGAAAAAAGATTTTTTATTAACAACCTGCACGATCTTCATTTACACAAGAGTCCAAAATAATGGGGCAAGAGACATAAAAAAAAAAAAAAACAGAAGTAATGGAGTGACATTAGCAATTATTGACATGCATGTGCCTGGAATTTGGTTTACACTATGTGTGAACACACTTATTTTGTGTGTGTGTGTGTATATATATATATATATATATATACACATCATGAAGTAAAACTTGCAACAAATAAATATATTAAGAATTTGGTTGGGTCGTGGAATATGTAATGATTGTTGTCCAAATATTTTACTTTTACACGTTCTTTGCGTTTTTCCTCCGAAGTCGAAGGAAGGTAGATGGAAACTGCGTATGCTGTAGGACAACTCGACCGAAAAAAGTAAATGACAGATATTTCGTAGGTAATGACTATACTTTGACCGAAAATATAAAAGACCAATGTCCTAAGTGGGGTCCATATTTTGATCATGTGGTACAAGTGCTTGAGCTAGGATCGTAAAACTTTCATTTTGTTTTTTTTTGTTTTTAATTTCTCCTTTCACTATGTAGCTCTTAATTGTTTTATTTTATCTCATGAAATTTTATTATCTCTTTTATTTTTTGTCATTTAAATAATAACACAGAACAGAAGGGGGGATTGGTAGAAGATTGCTCTGCTTGTGAGACATTAAGATGTGATGGTACAGGCCGGGATATCAGCATGTGTTCCATCTCTTTAATTCTATGCAATGTAGCTGCTCTACTATATGTACATGCCATCATCTAGTGGTTCCTAGAGTTTACTTGGATAATAAGATGAGCCAGACATATGATCTCAAGGGAAGTCAAAGTTTTTTCTGATTAAATAATTTATATTTTCTGTTACATTTTAGTTCAAAGAGTTAATATTATAGTCTTCTGTTAAATTTCCAATCACAGCCTAATAAATTAGTAAATCTGATTCTGTTTCACTCAATTGGTAGGCTTGGGTGTACATAAGAGGGGTTTGCCTTCTGTAATGGAACTTCAGACTGAGTTTTTTTTTTCAAGTGATGGATATACTTTCCAGACCAATGTGGTGGGGCATATCCAGGGAAATTGCATCCAAGCTCCCGATTTCTCATGCATATTTTCCATATACGAGCATCATTTGTTCAGAAATTTGGCAGGACCCACATCCCAGGAATGTTTTCAGCCTTTATTCGCAAACGTATGTGGCTCAGTTTCTCCTTCTGGAGGGCAATCATGCCCATCTTCAAACAAAAAGCTGCTACAAAGATGAACTCTATAGATCATAAATCAATGTGGTATATCTTTATTCTATCTCATAAAAAGCATATAACTGAGTTGATCTTTATTTGAAAACTTAAAATTTTAACCTTGACAGGGCAGTGGTGATGAACTTCCCTGGTTGGTTCTTTTATGATTCTGTGATGCTCTTCTGCTATAATATTCATGTAGATAGTTTTCCTTCAGGATTCATCCGGGCTGGCGGGCCCTTTTCTCTTGCATGATGTAGACGTCTCCTGTTCAGTGGGTGCAGCTAGCAAGGTTTATTGTGTGGATTCTGAACCCCTTCACCAAATCTTATCAAGATCAATTAGTTGATTATCTAACTAAAGTATCTCATGAACTTTGGACTCTGAGGCTCTACAATCCAAATAAATGTGATCAGGTAAAAGCAGGCCACAAGATGGAAAAACCGGAGTACTAAATTATTTGATAAGCATGGCATGGCTTCGATCCCAAGACTGTGATATTTCGATAGTTGCACTTTGGCTCAAGGAATTCACAGAAACATATGTAAAATATTTTGGAACAAAAGCTGGTCCCTTGATTCCCAATGCCTGTTTAGGAGGATGTGAATTGCTTCTGCATTATGTTGTTACTGGCATTATCCAAAAGTTTTAACGAGTACAAAATTCTAGACGTACGTGATTATAAAAGATGGAAGTATCATGGAGACTCGCTAATCAGGACTGAAAAGTATAATATAACAGATGCTGTTGCTGGGTGCAGAATTGTCTTTGACGTAACCGATGCAACTGAATCCATTTCCTCTTCATTTTTTTGAAACCGAAGAGGAGGAATTTGCTTTTACGTGCCTAGTGAAATTGAAGACCGTTGATCATCTGTTCAAGTGAATGAAAATGCTTCTTCAACTTCTCCAATTCGAATTTAATGGAGATGGTTTACCGACGCAAAGGGATCTTCTCAGCGGAGTAATAAGTTGGAGATATCAAGGGAAAGATGTCTTTCCAAAGAACAAGGATCTGGACTTTGTGTCTAATTCTTTGAATGTATACAAAGCTTGTTATCTTTTAAATGTATTTTATGCATTCACGTGATTAATTTCTGGTAGTTACACACCGCAACGAAACATGTTTGATTTCAATTTTGCCTGAGCAGAAGTCTAAAAGAGCAGCCAGATTTGGTGCGAGGGCATGAATGCTCAAGCCTTAATGCATTTGTACGTTGAATTTTTTTAGCACTTGGAAACTCGCTTACAGTTACTTGTATGAAAACATGCTCTCATTTTGAAAATACATTTAATTTCAGTGAAGCTTATGAGTTAGTTTTTCAATGTTTTAAGTATTCAGTTTTGCATCACAAGCTCAGCAATGCCACCAGTTTGATAAAAATATACGACGTGCACGATTTCATACAATATTCACCGTTTGAATTTAAATATATGATAATAATATTGAAATAAAATCTAATTTGATAATATAAAAGTAAAAAATATAGTTAATATAGTATTTGATTGATCGATAAATAATAGTTTTTTTTATTTGATTGATTAAACTTATGATAAGATGATAAATTATCATTTTGTTTTTTGAATAATTAAAAAAATATCAATAATACTATTTATTAAATGTAATAAAGTAATTTAAATTTAATTATTTGATTGATGTAAGATAAATAATTATTATATGATTAAATAATATGATATGATAAAATAAAATTAGATAAAATAAATACATTATCAATAGATTAATAATAAGACGCGCGACAGGGAGGGACATTTCCGTCATTCCACGTGAGCATTTGCTGTAGCTGGAATGATTTTGAAGCATTTGGACATATGTTACAGTGACAGACAAGAGTATAATATTTTTGGCCCAACTCTCCACAGTTACAGAAGTGATCCTTGACCTACATACGTAGTCCATCTCCTGCTCATATAAATTCTTTCTTTTTTCTCCTTTTCTTTTTTAAATATGATTGATTACAACCTTAATTAACTAATTATCTGCTGTAATATCCAGAAATTATATCCGTAATAAGAAAAATTGTAATAAGAATGGAAATCAATTTTAATTATAAAAAAAATTAGAGGATATATAAAATGGTCGCGTTGGTTTACATACAATGCCCAACATATCAGTGGCAGTCATATGTATTATTACTTCTGTTTTTCGTTTTGTCATAGCTAGGGCAGGAAAAAGTCAAACATTTATTACTGATCTATCTTTAAAAAATGAAAATTATGATTAATTGTATATATCTGAGAAATTTATTATTATTTTCGTAAATTTTAATTAAAAAAAATTAAGATATTTTTGTCAACAAATTTTAAAATATCAACTTTAATATTCTAATGAAGTGGTTACCCCTTTATAATATGACCATAATATAGATAATATTTATCGTATATATATACATTAATTATTTTCCTGAAAAATTGAATATATGAGTACATGAATAATTAATTTGGGAAAATTAAATTTTGATCATCAAAGTTGACATGTTTTGGATTTTAGGCTTGTAACTAACCGAAGTTTGATTTCCATTTATTAATTGGCTCATATAGTGCAAATAAAGTCTTTGTTACACACATTACAATCCATATAAGCAAAAATAAACTAGTCAAAATGAGGGTAAAAAACTTTTCATTTTGCTTAGGTAGATTTTAATATATGTGATATAAGTTCTATTATCGTCATATGGTTCAAAGAAACAATATCTAATTTATCGGATGAAACCAAATTTTGACAAAGTAAAAAAAAAAAAAAACCAGAATCCAAAAAAATATAATTTACTGTATGAAACCAAAAGCCTAATTTTTCCTTCATTCATAATTTTGGTGAACTGCCAATTTAATTTCGGTGGTCCTCAAAATTCTCAGTTATCAGTGGGAAAATGAAAGAACGGAGCTACATATATATATTTAATTTCACGAATTTTTCAAAAAAATTATATTAATTTCTTGCTTAATTCTTTGAAAATATATATTTAGAAATTACTGGAAACGTCAAGACATTACGGCCATCAACTTATATAATTTACCATTATTATTTGGTATTAAAGTAAACATTTTCTTAATATATTTAGTTGACGGGATCGGAGAAGCTTGAGAAGCTTGTCTATATATATATATATATATATATATATAGACCAATTAATTAGTGAGAAAAATTAAAGCCGCATGAATTTATTATATTTATTTATGTATAAGAATGTGCGGAAAGGCATTGATGCATGCCTTATGCCTGTCACAGACATTCAATGCCTTTTGTCATCAAGAAACACAACACACATGTATATACATACATACATACATACATATACACATTATTTAAATTTAAGTATATCAAATTTTTGTATTAAATAATTTGTTTTAATTTATGGGTGGATAAAATAAATAATTTAATTAATATTTGTTCCTTTTCTTAACTCACAAAATCCATTTTTTTTTATATACCACAGATTAGAAAGAACTAATATTATATGTGACTGCCAAAAATGTATAGCCTCTTCAAAAAATAGTCATGTCCGAGCTTAATTAACATATCAAAGCACTAATGTATGGGATTGTACATCTTCTTTACGGAGGTACTCACTACGCTCATGCTCTATTAAAATATCCCCATTCATAATATACATCATGCATGACGAGGAACTCACGGTCATTATTTTTCGAATGTACTGGTAAACCCCGAACATATGCAGTAGCTTGCAAACATGTTTTTACCAATTTTTAATACATCATATATATGATGTTTGTTATAGAGGAATGTAACACAACTTCTGTTTGATTTGAGGTTGCTTGACATTTTTATCTTAATTTGTGGCTATCAGATTAATTAACTAGGTGCCCTACTAACATATATTTATTATTATTATTTTGTTAAAGAGATAGGGTTCTTTCAAATGTCGTGTGGTAGAATTCTACTCCTTCCTTCTGTATTTTTGTCTTTTTTACGTAATAATTTGTTTGGATGTCATCAAGTCACGCCAATCTTTAATCCTCTCCATGTATTTCCACTTCCTTCTCCCTTTTAGAGAGCTTAAAATCTCGATTCATCACTCCCTTTTTAGTCACCATTAATAGGGTTTTTTAATCAAGAATCTGCGCCCCCTTTTCATTTCTCTTTTTTTTTATGCGACAATGGACTTAAACATATCTCCTTCAGCTTTTACTGTAGAGCAGCAGATTAATGAAGATATTGATCAAAACCCTTTTTCATGTCAGTTTTTATACAATTCGATGCAAAATCATACTGCAGGATACTGTGATCACCAGTTATACAAGCTCCAGCATCATCATGAACAGGTTCGTCATACTACATATGCTACGATTCTTTTATTTTTAGCGAGATTTTATTAAGTAGATTATGTAAGACTGATAATGGTTCCTGCAAATTTGAACTGATCATCAGGAAGATAACTTTGGTTTTCACGTTGGATCATCATCGTACAACATCAAGAATAAGGCTGAACCTGGGATAAAATTTACTCTTTGGAACGAAGAAGCTGATCATCGCGTACCTGATAAAAGCCATGTCATTAAGGAGGCTGCTAATTACAATCCTGTGCAGTGGGTACCTTCCAAGATTAGTACGATGCAGAAGAAGATAAAGAACTCGAACCCGAATCATGTGACCTTAAAAATAAACAGCAGTGTAGCGAACATGATTGAAGATCAAAAGATCCAGGCATCACACTCGTGGGAAACGGATTCAAGTAGCAGCATTTCATACAGTAACCCCATCAGGGTTTGTTTTGATTGCAACACAACAAAGACTCCTCTTTGGAGAAGTGGTCCGAAAGGTCCCAAGGTAAATATTTTCTTCATGCAGTCACCATGTTTATGTTCCAGCACTTTAATTAAAACGTTTATTTTTTCTGTTTCCGACAATTTATCTCAACACTCTTAGGGGAGGTACTAGGAATTTCATCGGGCCCCGAGTAAAGTACATTGTATTTTTAGCTAGGAAACATGATCATCCATTAACTTTGCTGTTTTTTCAGTCACTTTGTAATGCCTGCGGAATTAGGCAGAGGAAGGCGAGGAGGGCCGCCATGGCTGCCGCTTCAGCGGCAGCTAATGACATGGCGGTTGTGTTGACTGATGAGCCACCATCATTGAAAACGATCAAGCCGAAATACAAAGAGAAGATAAATAAAAAGGGAAATCCTTCAAGCTTCAAGAAACACTGCAAAATGGCTGCCACTGCCGCTGGATCATCTTCTAATGGAGATATAAAGAAGAAGCTTGATCTAGAGGATTTCTTGATAAATTTGAGCAAGAATTTGGCATTTCGATTCCGGGTTTTTCCACAAGACGAGAAGGATGCCGCCATCTTGCTTATGGCTCTATCTTCCGGGCTAATTCATGGTTGAGAGTTAATTAATCAAAATGAGATTAATTATAATTTTTCTTGGATTAAGCAAATTGTGAGTCTTTCCGTGATCCATTAATTAGTGTTTAATTAGGATAATATCTATTGTTGATATGTTTGTTTTAGTTAGGATAGTACTCATGAGTGCCAAAAATAAATCAAATTGAGTGGCGATTGAATGAATTATCTTGTAAACCTTTAGATGGGATTTGTACGAGTGGATAACCTAATTATATGGATCACTTGTTCATATTTCATCCATTGGCTTTAAATCCATATCCCATTCAATGATAAAGTAGTACTTGTAGTATGTTTATTAGTTTCTTTTTTTATTTTTTATTTTTTTGCAGTATAATCCTGTTGTCCTAATATTTTGGGACCCAAGATTCACATGCACACAAGCGATTTGAAATGTACTTGCATAAAATCAAGATATCAAATGAGAATTAAATTAAATGCATTCGTATATATCCAACAAGATATGAATAATCCAATCCAATCCAATACCTAGTAACTAACCTAAAGAAAAAGAAAATTGTAAGGACTGCGAGGAAAAGTTTTATAAAATTAAAATTCATATTTAGTACGTATTAAATTCTATAATTATTGATTAATATAATTATCATATGATCTTTAAATTATATTACGCAAATGTTTTTGTTATGTATTATTTATTTGTTTGCTAAATAAACTTCACATTTACTATTGCAATAAACGCATAAATCTTAACTGAAAAAGTTCAGTTAAATGATGAAAGAGGGCCGACGTTGTACCAGCTTTGATGTCTTCCGATTTAAAGACTGGACTCAAACGCCAGCAAACTAATAATGGGCTGTTCTTGATCACGCTGAAGAGTAAAAAGTGTAATGTTTCGGCCCACTTGGCCCATGTCTTTTCGATTTCATCTGTTTCTTTTTGTCGTTTGTTGAAGGTCAACACCTTCGATGTAAGGATTTTTCTAGTCACAAAAACTCGAAAAGACTAAATTTTATTTGGGAAAATTGTGTTGTATGTTTGATGGTTGCGATTTTGGTTTTTTATATGTTGTTAAATTTTAATTTTAATCTGTAATCTTTGTTTTTTTTAGCAACTTTAGTCATATTAATGATATGTCATTGATGTGAGACTAATGTACCGCTAATAATAACAATTATTATATATTTCATCGTAAAATATATGATAAATACATAATGATCAGTTCATAAATAATCATGTAATAATGAGTAGTATCTTAATACATGCAGATTGCATAGGGCGGTGACAGTAAATATATAATTGGAATTTTTAAACAAGGGCATAAATAATAACCATATATAATAATATTATTAAAGTATCATCGAGCTTAAAAAATCTAAGGACATTGAATCAAATACGATTTTGTTTTCCGCATATATATGTAATATTATATCTGTACATGAACTATTTTTTGAATATGTTTTTCAATATACATATTCATGCCTAGAACGATCGATACGAAGCAGACACGTTTCATTTTCTGCTAATTTTATTCAATGCTAAAGATAGAAAGTAGATGGATTGAAAACTTTGATTAATTAGTCTCTCATGCATTTCTTCTTTCATATATATCCTTTATTTTCCCCGAGGAACGTTGCTAAGATGTCTACCGCGTATGGCACAATCTCAACAGCACCATCGACAGGTTCACCATTTCTTTCCCACGCCAGGCAAAATATCAGATCCGGGGTCGGAATCCGACGTCCATGGAAACAAATGGTATCCTGCTCGATGCCCGAAAGCTTCAATGTCGCCCTCCAACGTGTCAGGACTAACGCGTCCTATTTCCAGGTGAACTACGTGATCATAATCCTTTTCATGGTTTTCCTTAGCCTATTGTGGCACCCTGTTTCCATCATCGTGTTCATCTTCACTATTGGCGTGTGGCTCTTTCTGTATTTCCTTCGAGATGAACCTGTTGTGGTTTTTGGGTATGGAGTGGATGAGCGTGTGATCTTGGCGGTTCTGTCGATCTCTACGTTGGTTTTGTTGCTGCTGACGCATGCGACTGTGTTCTTGGCGGGGCTGGCGGTGGGGTTGGTTGTGGTGGTGCTCCATGGAGCGTTTAGGAGGACGAATGATTTGTTTTTAGACGAGGAGCAGGGTGTCAAGGGTGATGTGAGCGTGGATTTAAAAGAGACAGCTTCTGCTTCTTATTCTTCACCGTTTTAGAATCGAATATTTATGGGGTTGTAGCACTAATTAATTTCTGTGGTCGACAAATTGTATATACTTGAGAAAATACATCTATACAGATTCTTGTATCTATAATTCTTGAACGCAATTGCTCACATGCTGAATTGTTGGCACCCATCTCCTTGTCTTCTCTCATGTATGTGTCACGTTGTATACACAGGGAAGTAACATGTATCATGCCCTGAAACTCAGTTTTTAAATAGCAGGCACTCAAACGTGGATCCACAAGTTTTGAGAAGGCATTCTCTTCGAGCAGAAGACGTGCCTGCTCCATCCAGAAATACACACAGAAGATAAACATGGCATCAATGCACTTAAATCTTGGATGAAATAATAGTAACACAACTTTTAAGGGCAGTACCAACCCATTCTTGGAGGCATTGCTCGCCTTTGGGATGATTTATATCCACAGATTTTCTTCCGGTGACAAGCTCTACCAGCACCACACCAAAAGAATATACATCAGCTTTCTCGGAGACTTTGACCTGTTTGAGCATATTCTGGAGCCAAGTACCCAAATGTTCCAATTATTCTCGTTTCTACTCCCGAATTTCCATCTGGTTGCAATCTTGCTAGCCCAAAGTCTCCAACCTTTATCATGAAAGTCAATAATTGGACATACAGATGGTTCAAATTCACGTGTTTAAAAGACGTGACAACGTACTAGTGGCTCAAAATCGTGCGTGAGCAGAATGTTGCTTGGCCGCATGTCACGATGGACTATACAGCCAATCTGCACTCCTCGTGGAGATATCTCAACCCTCGAGCAGCTCCAATAGTGATCTTTTGGCGTGCAGTGCAGTCCAAGGGCTTAGCTGTGGCCTGCAATTTTAAAGCTGAAACAGTACAATTCAAAAGAAAAGCTTATATTTACGATGAGTTCTGATTAAATTAGAACAGTAGAAACATGAAGACAAAAACACTTGCGATTTAATTCAAGACACCATGAGTCTATTTTCCTGACAGAAAACCAACCAAAAGATATCATGACCAAAAAATTGAAGGTGCGTGGTATCCCAAGTACCATAAAGATGAGAGTCCAAAGAACCATTGCAAATGAACTCATAAACTAACAACCGTCTTCTGTTCTCCACGCAGTATCCAATCCGCATCACAACATTATGATGCTGTGCACAGCTCAGGGCCTGAACTTCTGAGCAGAATTCACGATCACCCTGCGTACTAGCCAGTTTATGTTGCTACACAGCTACGACCAGACCATCAGGTAACACTCCTCAGTGTACAGAACCATATCCCCCCTCAGCCAAAAAGTTACCCTTCGAAAATTCACCAGTAGCTTGTTCAAGCTCGGCATATGAGAACAATCTTGGCGGATTCCCAAATGATGGTGTTTTATGCTGACATACCGTGCAAAGTGAAGGAGGGTCGTGGGGTGCATTTTTATTTAGTAACATAATCTCTCTCACATTCTTGCGAAAATCTTGATTCCTTTCACTTTGTGCCGTACTGCCTGGTCCTTGTATACTTTCATTTGATTGCTTTGAAGATTCATCAGCAGAACTCAGATCTTCCATCCATTGCTGGGAACTCATACTCGTTGAAAGAGAGCTTGAATTCTCACTTGCTGACTCCGAGTCAGATTCTTCAAAGTCATGATGTCCCCCTAATGATGATGGTAAAATTTGCTTCACCGTTAAATCCCAATTAATTTCAGAAAAGCTGGAAATTGAAGATATATTGTCAACCGTTGTCTTTAAAGATGAATGCTCAGGGCTGCTTGTTGGAGTCACATTTAGCACCTTCACAGTGTTGAATTTAACCTCGAGATATTTTATGGAAGATGCTGAGTCTGGAAGTGTATTAATTTCCTTCTCTGCTGGTTCCATCAACCGAAGAACCTGTGCCTCAGCGTTTTTCACAACTACAAGATTGCAGTCAAGCTGCTCCACGCAAAAGTGTGCTTCCTTTTTCATTCTTCTGTTAAGCAACAATAAAAAAAGATACTAAGCAAAATTCTTGCTGATTTCCGGGTGCTGGATCAAAACATTCAATGCAAACGATAGTGTTTATTAAATATTACTTTTCCAATACAACCCATTTTGTTTGTTTTCTTTTGGCTTCAGATGCTACTCCATCTTTAGACTCGTAAACCATTTTCATCTTCACTCTCACCTATGCCAAAATCATTGGTATCACCAAACTTGTTACCAATGAGAACCACGCCAGGTAATTATAGAACCTTCTCTGGATCATAAATGTCTTGGAGTTGACTCATCATCTAATTGCATAAATCAGTAATATGATCCTTCTGATCTAATTAAAACCGTTCCCGCCATTGATCTCCAGTTACCAGCTGAGATCACTACCAATTTTTGGAAAACCCCATTGCTGTTTACCTATGAAAGAAAGCATAGTGGTTAAGATATACAAGCACAAAAAATGTTTTAGAACCTCAAGTGATATGGAACTTCAGTGAAACATAATTTTCCAAATTAATTCACTGTAGCCTAAAAGCAATAAGATAATATCTGGACCATTTTTAACAGTTGTATCAACGTCTCACACATTCATGAATTATACCTCCCTGGATGATGCTGTGAACACAAGACACCGAAAAGAGAGCTTCAATAGGATTCAACGAATGAGTATTGCAAAACTATTTATGCTTGCTCGAAACAAGAACCAATGAAAGAATAAAATAGCATTATGTCGTGCAGCCTAATTTCTTGGACTTTCATGAAATTAGGGAATCCATATAAATCACAAAAAACAAACCTAATAGCCAGATGAACTAATAGTGTAGAAGAAATCATTGAGGACTTGAGCACCCTATTATGTACAAAAGAATCATGAATTCAAACTATTGTAGGTTTTGATATCCATTTTCAATAATAGACATTAAACATAAATGGCCAATAATGATATGTAAACGACTACATGAAAAGAAGACACGAAAATATTTTACCTGAGTTACGAGTTGGAATAACCGCCAGCAGCCTAACACGATCCACATTAGTTAGAGCCCACTTCAAAGCAGTTCGTGAAATTTCTTTAGAAGACAGCAACAGCAACAGCAACAGCAACAGCAACAGCAATCTTCTCCACACCAAATCCCATGCTTCTAAAATCCTCAATTTTTTGCCTCAAACTCATCTCTTATCAGCACAAGAAAAACCAAACCCTCATCAAGAAATTGCTTCAAATAATCAAAATCCCAAAACCATACTAAAAAACAGTTCAAAATCTTGATTTCCAAATGGGACTCTTCTTTAGTTTGTCGTTTATCACCACATTGTTCCTGAACAAACCATTGAGCAACAAAGTTTTCATCTTTCTACCATTCCACACAATGAATCGATGTAAGTTTCGGAAAAAAGTTGCCCAGAAACTAACAAACAAGAATCATCAACAACGTTAATAACCGAAAGTGATTTTTTGTGAGACACGCATTTCATGCTAGAAGTGTGATTAAAACACTGAAAATCAACAAAAAGGAATGCTATCATTCATGCGAAGCCTTTAAAAATCTTCCACAACCAATCAGTTGCATGGAAGACAATTGAGAAAATGTGTTGGGGAATTACACCCCGAAGCGATGCCAACCACGATGATAATAGTACCCAAAAATTGCGGAATAAAATAACCAACAAGAACACAAAGATTTACGTGGTTCACCCAATATAGGCTACGTCCACGGAGCGCTGCAACTTTTAAAACTGGAAGAAATATTACAACAAGTGTATACACCAATACACTCAATATTTCTCACACTCCCAACCCGAGTATACCGAGAAAATAATTTCTCTAACTCACACAAGAGAATTCCCGCACTCAAGAAAAAATACACTCTTTTTTTCTATGCACTCTCTATTTATCAAAACTAAAAAGCTTTTGATTTTAGAATACAATAACTGAAGGAATTGAGCTCTATTTATAACTAATTCTCTCCAGCTATCAACACAACCGATGTGGGATTGGGATATTTTGAATATTTTATTTTGTGCGGGCCCCTCCACTTGCCTAACAATTCTCCCACTTGAAGATTTGATTTCAATCACGTCTTCACATCATCATTGCAGCAGCTCATATCTCCTCATTTATTCTTGCAGTCCAACTGAAGTTGAACACAACTTCAGTTTGTCAATGGTTACCGTCTTCGTGAGCATATCGGCTGGATTTTTACTTCCAGGAATCTTCTCCAGCATCAAGACTCCATCTTCCAGCACTGATCTGATGAAATGGTACCTAACCTGTATATGCTTTGTCCTAGCATGATAAACAGGATTTTTTGCTAAATGAATAGCACTCTGACTATCACAGTGTAATGTGCTATCTTCAAGCTTCTGACCCAATTCCTCCAAAAAGGATTTCAACCATATCATCTCCTTGCTAGCTTCTGTAACTGCAACATACTCAGCCTCAGTAGTCGAAAGCGCAACAATCTTTTGCAGCTTAGACACCCAGCTTACAACTGTACCACCTAATGTGAACACATATCCAGTAGTACTTTTCCTGCCATCCAGGTCACCACCCATATCGGCATCGACAAAACCCTGTAAGCCAAATTTTGATCTCCTGAAGCATAAAGAACAACTAGCAGTACCTTTCAAATACCTGAGAATCCACTTAACTGCTTCCCAGTGTTGCTTTCCTGGATTACTCATAAACCTGCTCACAACTCCCACTGCATGTGCTATGTCTGGTCTTGTGCACACCATTGCATACATGAGGCTTCCGACAGCAGAAGCATAAGGAACCTTATTCATATAAGCCTGCTCCTGCTCCGTCGATGGTGATTGTGCTTTGGTTAGTTTGAAATGACTAGCCAAAGGAGTACTCACAGATTTAGCTTCATCCATATTAAATCTGCTAACCACCTTTTTCACGTACTCTTCTTGAGATAACTTCAAGAATCCATTCACCCGGTCTCTGAAGATCCTCATTCCAAGGATTTGCTTTGCAGCACCCAAATCCTTCATGGCAAATTCCTTTGATAAATCTTTCTTGAGTTTATCAATTTCTTCCAGACAAGCTCCAGCTATCAGCATATCATCTACATATAGCAGTAGTATGATATAAGAACCGTCAAACTTTTTCACATAACAGCAGTGATCAGCTTGACACCTTAGGAATCCATTTTCACTCATGAATCCATCAAACTTCTTGTACCACTGTCTTGGAGCTTGTTTGAGACCGTACAAGCTCTTCTGAAGTTTGCATACCATTCTCTCTTTTCCCCGTACTTCAAAGCCCTGTGGCTGCTTCATATAAATTTCTTCATCTAGGTCACCGTGAAGAAACGCAGTCTTTACATCCAACTGCTCCAAATGTAAGTCTTCCTTCGCCACTAGTCCAAGTACAGTCCTGATAGTGGTTAATTTAACCACCGGAGAGAAAATCTCGGTGTAATCAATTCCTTCCCGTTGTTGGAAGCCTTTTACAACAAGTCTTGCCTTGTACCGCTTGCTACCATCATGCTCTTCTTTTAACCGGTACACCCACTTGTTATGTAACGCCTTTTTGCCTTGCGGAAGTTCTGTCAACTCCCACGTCTGATTGGATGACAGTGAATCCATCTCATCTTCCATGGCCAACTCCCACTTGGTTGAATCATCATTTTGCATTGCCTCTTCATAAGTCTCCGGTTCACCTTTGTCTGTCAGCAAAATATAGTGAAGTGCAGGGGAGTATCTATCAGGTGGTCTAATGGTTCTCAAAGATCTCCTGAGTTCAATCACCGGAGTTTGTGGGTCATCATCTTGTGCAGTTTCTTCTTCATCTTCCTGGTTACTGGTTTTCGATTCATTCACAGGAATGTTTGTCAATGGCACTTCATCAGTCTTCTCGACTTCAGGACATTCATCTCCAGCTCCAATGTCTGACTTGTCCTTGTACAGAAGTTTCTCATTAAAGATTACATCCCTGCTCCGAATGATCTTCCGATTTTGGTCATCCCAGAAACGATAACCAAACTCATTATCTCCATAACCAATAAAGAAGCACTTCTTTGATTTCGGATCAAGTTTTGTTCTGCTTGCTGAATCAATATGAACATAGGATAGACATCCAAACACTTTCAAGAAAGAAAGGTTTACTTCTTTGCCGCTCCAAACCTCTTCGGGTATTTTGTAGTCCAGTGGTACCGAAGGTCCTCTGTTGATCAGATATGCTGCAGTGTTAACAGCATCAGCCCAGAATGATTTTGGCAATCCAGAATGCAATCTCATGCTCCTTGCGCGTTCATTCAAGGTCCTGTTCATCCTTTCAGCTACACCATTCTGTTGAGGTGTACCAGGAATGGTTTTCTCCATCTTGATCCCGTTCTGTGCACAATATTTCTTGAACTCATCATCTTCATATTCTCCACCATTGTCAGACCGTAAGCACTTCACCTTCAAGTTGGTCTCATTTTCCACCATGGCTTTCCACCTTTTAAAGGTCTCGTAAACATCAGATTTATTTTTCAGAAAATAAACCCAAACTTTTCTACTCGAATCGTCAATGAATGTGACATAGTATCTCGAGCCTCCAAGGGATGTCACAGGAGATGGTCCCCATACATCAGTATGAACCAGCTCCAACTTTGCTGCTTTCGGTTCTCTACCGCCTTTTGAAAAGCTCACCTTCTTCTGCTTTCCAAAGATACAGCTTTCACATAGTTGGTGTTCAACAGTCTTTAATTCTGGTAGCTTTCCTTTTGACACCAACATCTTCATTCCCTTCTCACTCATGTGTCCAAGTCTATAATGCCATAGACTTGAATTGGCTCCAGCATCCACAGCTGCTAATGTGTCTCTGCAACTGGAAGTCATATACAGTGTTCCAGTTTTCTTTCCTCGAGCAACAATCATGGCTCCTTTGTTCACTTTCCAGGAACCATCACCGAAGGTCACATTATGGCCTTCATCATCGAGCTGTCCCACCGAGATCAGATTGCGTGTCAATTTTGGTACATGTCTGACTTTGTTGATTTTCCAGACAGATCCATTTGACATCTTCATCCGTACATCACCCATACCTACAATTTCCAAGGGTTTTCCATCAGCCAGGAAAACTTTTCCGTAATCGCCAGCGATGTAATTATCAAATACATCACGATCACCAGTGGTATGAAACGAAGCTCCTGAGTCCATAACCCAAGAATCAACTGGGCTTGTCATGGATAATAGCAGAGCATCATGTACTTCCTCAGAGACAGCATTGGCATTATTTTTCGTTGATCTGCAGTTCTTTTTCAGGTGACCAGACTCATCACAGCTCCAGCACTTCATATTCTTTTCAAAGATGTTTTTGTCTTTTCCATTTCTTGACTTGGATCTACCGCGCGATCGGTTGGAACTCCTTTCACCACTCCTGCCTCTTCCTCTGTTATCAAGATTTAGAGCAGATCTAGATGATGTTGCTTCACCCGAGTCTTTCCTGCAAACTTCTTCAGCAAGGATTTGATCTCTAACATCATTGAGTTGTAGTTTTCCTTTTCCAACAGAGTTGCTAACCGCTGTCCGCATCGGTTCCCAATTGTCTGGTAAAGACGCCAGAAGAATAAGTGCTCGAATCTCATCATCAAATTTGATGTCCACCGATGTCAGCTGGGAGACAATCGTGTTGAATTCATTTATGTGTTTTGCCACCGAAGCACCTTCTCCCATCTTCAAGTTGAATAACTTCTTCATGAGATGTACTTTGTTGTTTGCCGATGGCTTCTCGTACATGTCTGATAGAATGGTCATCATCTCCTCCGTGGTTTTGGCCTCCGCCACGTTATGCGCCACGTTCTTTGTTAGGGTCAATCGTATGACACCTAAAACCTGTCGGTCAAGGAGCTCCCAATCATCATCCTCCATCTTTTCCGGTTTCTTTCCTGATAGAGGTTGATGCAGCTTCTTACTGTACAGATAATCTCTTATCTGTAACCGCCAGAACGAAAAATCTGTTCCATCGAACTTGTTGATTCCTGGTCCCGATCCATCATCTCCGGCCATCACTTCTCTAGCCTTAGCAAAAAATCTAAAAAATCTTTTCTGATGTGGAAGATCAGACAAAGCTGCAACCACAGAGCATACTCAGAATTCTTAAGAATTTTCACAACAAGGCTCTGATACCAGTTGTTGGGGAATTACACCCCGAAGCGATGCCAACCACGATGATAATAGTACCCAAAAATTGCGGAATAAAATAACCAACAAGAACACAAAGATTTACGTGGTTCACCCAATATAGGCTACGTCCACGGAGCACTGCAACTTTTATAACTGGAAGAAATATTACAACAAGTGTATACACCAATACACTCAATATTTCTCACACTCCCAACCCGAGTATACCGAGAAAATAATTTCTCTAACTCACACAAGAGAATTCCCGCACTCAAGAAAAAATACACTCTTTTTTTCTATGCACTCTCTATTTATCAAAGCTAAAAAGCTTTTGATTTTGGGATACAATAACTGAAGGAATTGAGCTCTATTTATAACTAATTCTCTCCAGCAACTTTATCAACACAACCGATGTGGGATTGGGATATTTTGAATATTTTATTTTGTGCGGCCCCTCCACTTGCCTAACAAAATGCCCCAAAAATATACTCTTTCTTTTTCTTTTTTGAAGTTTAATGGATTGATTAGCGAAAGTGAAGCAACGTTACCGGAGCCCACAACACACATCTAGTACTATCGGTCGAGTAATCGAGTGGCAAAGCGTGTGAGAATTTCCGATGAATATGTGCGATCAGCAAATATCATAGCTCATGTGCTGAATTCTAGCTTCAAGGTATCCGTATAAGCTCGCCAAGTGTAAAATTATTGTTTAACTACTGCCTATTCTTGCCCAATGAAATAAACTTTGTAGAATGGACAAAATAGGCCTCAAGTGCCTATTCTTGCTAGCTGCAAAAAAACGAATAATTTCTTGGCTTAAGTGGATAGACGGGCTCATCGTAATTGTATTCGTAGGCTCGCCGAATTGCTCACAAGCTCTGGACGCAATCTCGAAGGCCTACAGCTCTTGCTCTCCGGCTGCAAAAATGGGTAAAGGCATTCTTTTTTATCATGCAACTGCAGTTGTAGTCGGCGAGACTGCTGTGATTGGCAAAAACGTTTCGATTCTCCACCGTGTTACTTTAGGTGGAACCCAAAAATTTGGTGGTGGGCGTCGTCATCCCATGATCGGCGATGGTGTTCTGATTGGTGCCAGAGCAACGATATTGGGGCCGGGGATGTGAACATTGGAGAGGGAGCCAAAATGTGGCACCAGGTTCGGTGGTTTTGATCGACGTGCCTCCAAGAACAACTGCCGTGGGGAATCCAGCTAGATTAGTTGGTGGGAAAGAGCAGCCCATGTGGAAGTTCCCGGTGAGTCGATGGATCGAACTTCTTTATATCCGAATGATCGGATTATATAATAGACGCTAAGACGCCTACTGTTTTGAGTGAGTGATCGATCATATTGTTATGGATGCAATGGAATATCATATAGTTTTCGAAGATTGGCAGTATGGTTCAATCCACATAGTTGAACAGATTCATCATCTGAAATGGAACCGTTCCATATTTGTTTTTTTTTTTTAAATGACGATGAAATCTTTCTATCTTTGTTTTTATCTTTGTTTTTATGTATCAGTGTTATTGAGTGTTTTAATCATAATTCCTCGTGATCATTTTCCATTAGATGTATTCAATTAAATTATTTTCATATACATAAATAATTTTTTCTCTATAAAGAGTAGTATAAATGTTCTACTCACTTCATTAATAAATCGTAGCTTAGTTTGGAAGTTGTTAGGGAAAAGAATGGAGGAGAAATTAAAAGTTAGAGAGAATTTTTTTTCTTTTTTGGGGAGTGGAAGAGAGAGTAGCGTAGAATGATCTGAAAATGTATTTCTTCCCATTTCCTCCCACTTTTGGAAAGAAAATATTCTGGGTGCGAAGGAGAGTAATTTTCCTTCCATTCACTGTTTCACACTCTTCTTTCCATAAAAAAACTCTCAAAACAAAAATTTTTCTTTCAAATCTTTCCTTTTCTCTTCATTTTGATACCCCCAAATGAAGTAGAAGTCCTAAGCAATACAAAATAATTCACAAGAAGTATTGTTTGAATTCGAAATGAGTTCTTGCCCTGCCCAAACCCACATTTTCCTTCACAAAGATGAAGATAGTCCATTTGTTCTACTAAAACAGGCTCACATATCAAAGTAGAACATAGTGAACAACATTCAAGCATCATTCTAGAGTATTTACATAATAAACATGTGTTAAAATTGTCTGCCAAACGAGAGATTCGTGTTTAAATTATAATCTCAAGTGTGCTCATCACTTCCCTTGGTGCTGTTTTTGAGCCACTCAAGATACTGGAGGTTGCCACCAATTATGGGCAATGCAATTACTTCAGGCACCCTATGCACCAAAGTGATTCAAAAAAGAAAGAGCATAAAAATGTCAATAGATCATTTCCATACAAACAAAATTTTTTGAAGGGCTTTCTAAATAAATATTTTGAAGGAAAATGATATCATAAAAACAAAATTTTAGAATAGTTTACAACACATTTTATCAACATATGATGCCAAGGAAAATGAGGGTGGGATGCTTACTCATACTCATGATTTGCCTTCACATGCTCTGTTAAAGCTTCTAAAAGAGACTCCCTTGTCTTAATTATAAGCAACTCTTCAGAATCAGTTTGTATCTGCTCAACATACAAGCAAAACAAAAATATATATATCTTCAATTCAGCCACACAACTTTGTTGCGTGGTGTACTACTTTATGATGCTGCTTCAAGATAAAATCTTACCTCTCCCTTCCACTCATAAATTGACTCAACGCCTGAACAGAAATCACAAATATTGTTTAGTTTACAACCATTTAAAATCACAAAAACAACTGTAATGTCAAAAAAGGTAGAAATCCAAACAGCGTAGGTTCACATATGAACTGAAAGCACAGAGGCCGAACATGTGAAGAAATTACATTATAATTAACAAAATGAGTGACATCGATCAACCCTAAAAGCACTAACCTGGTACTCGATTTACACATGCGGCAAGTCTTTCTTTCACTATGCTCTCCGCCAGTTTTTTCCCTGAACCAAGGGACGAGAAAAGGAATGAGAATCAGACCAGATAAGGAATTGATACATGAAAATTAGTCTCAATCTCAAAACATAGAAGTATTGACTTTGGGTCATCCCTTTATTTTATGTCAACACAGCTTACTAGTGAGGGGGATGGAATGGATCATTGCTAGTCTAGATAGCAGGTCAATTATTTGCACAGGGTGTCTCGAGAAGCTTTGATATTAACAATCATAATTGTAGTTTTCTAATTACAGTAACTTGGTAGACACTATCGTGTTTAAAACGAAAGAGACGATACTTTGCCGAGAAAGACAATATCTGCAGATTTTTATGTTTCATCCCAACATCCATTAATTGGAATTTATGTTTCATAAAAAAAAAGAAAATTTAAATAACCTGCTTCTTGGTTAGGAACAGTAACATAGACCACAATACCAGGGACAGTTGTGCTGCTTGTCTCCATTCTGATATTATGAACTTTCCTGCTCTGTGATTGTGTACGAAGTTTTGATCTGTAAAAATATTGAGTAAAATTCAGATGACATATTCTCACTATCAAATCAGAAAATACCACAACTAACTTTTGTACAGGAAAAAAAATAGCATTCAAGTAAAGTTTACCGCAAAAGAGGAACAAGAGGAAGAGATTGGGCACTACCCATTTTGGAGAAGAATGAAACAGAGGAGCAAAAATTGGAAAGACCCAAACTAAGCACACAAAAAGCCCCCACCAAAGGAAGGCGACGATGGACCACTATTGGGGGGATAATGGATGAAAACCTTAATGCCATGAGATTTTGCAATTTGGTTTGGCTTTATGGGATTACTATTACCTGACATCAATCATGCATTACACAAATCAGACCCTCAAGAAAAGAAAAAAGAATAGCTAATATTTTAGGTAGTTTGTACTAATGGTCGAGTGAGATTCCACAAGGCACCAGGCAAATGCAATTCAATACCACTTCTAAAATTAACAAAACCACAAATCAGCCAAGGCAATAGCTTTATCAAGACAGTATTATTCCTGACCAATGATAAATAAAAATAAATGTGGATGAAATAAGTCTTATGCCCGACTTACCAGTGATTATCCTAATCTAAAGCCAAGAAGATTTATAACCATTATTCAGAGAACTCTAGAGAAGGGGATGGGAGGAAAGCAAATCACCCACCTAATAATCGCAGCGTTAGGGTAACATATAAATAAATTATAATCCCAGAATCAAAATCTTGGTTTCACACCGTTAGGGTAAAATATAAATTTATTTTCATCCCAGAATCAAAAATCTTGATTTCATCCCAGTCCGCACTCACTAAATCTATAACGCAGCAGGTTTGCCGCCCAATGAGTAACAAAATCTATAAAAAGCCTTCTGAAGAAACATATATAAAAGCGATAATCAAAAGCCCTAATTTTCAAAGCTATTCGGTGATTAATTGAACAGCTGTAAAATTTATAACACTCCAATACTATAATCATAAGCAGAGCTTATAACAACATAAACATCCGTAAAATTTATAACACTCCAATATTATAATCATAAGCAGAGCTAATAACAACATAAATATCCTAAAAGCAATCAACTTTGGGAAAAAATCATGCACGAAGATAAAGTACAAATTCCCATGATTCCAAAACAACGTAATTTTTTCAAAAAACACCACATTTAATGTAACGTTATGAAGATTTTTAGCAGATTAGGGGGAAGAAGATGATGAATTTCACCTTTTGTTGCCGCAGCACTGGGAGCTCTGTTGGTAATCGGCTGCTGCACAAGAATTTCAAATATTAATGAATATTACAGTATTTATTTCATTATTTTTTTTTTTAAAGGAATTTATTTCATTAGTTTTAATAACTTAAATTATAAATTTTTTTTTTTTGGATTAATAGATTTTTATTGATTTTTTACAGAATGTTATAGAATTGTAATAAGAATTTTATAGATTCCAACGTACATTTTGAAAATTTATATTATTGTTATTATTATTACTAATAAAATAATAATTTTTATTACAAATTATTATTATTTCACTCACTAAAGAAACTGCAAATAACAATCATTAAATTTTTATATATATTCTAACATAAAAAAATTATTGAGTATGATTTTAAAAAAATTACAAAAAATAAAAAATAAAATGTGGTACCAAAATTTTTCAGTTTTGCATGTAATTAACATAAACTAACTTTACAAAAAATATAAAATGATTAAATATTACTCATTGTGATACAATATTTTAACAAAAATATTTTTAACAGTGTATGAAGAATGATATTTTAAAAATTAAATGTAAATAAAAATTTTAAAGATAAGAAAAAAATGATTTCATGGAAGAGAGAAAAATTTTAATTGAAGAGAGAAGTTTTTGATCGAAATTAAAAGCAAGTTAATTATAATTTATATTATGTTTTGAGTAGGTCTCTTGTGAGACGGTCTCACGAATCTTTATCTGTGAGACGGGTCAACCCTACCGATATTCACAATAAAAAGTAATACTCTTAGCATAAAAAATAATATTTTTTCATGAATGGTCCAATAAGAGATCTATCTTACAAAATACGACCCGTGAGACCATTTCACACAAGTTTTTCTCTTATGTTTTACATGATTTTATTTTTTATTTTTATATAATTTTAAGAAATAATAAATTGAGATGACGGATCTCCTTGTGATCTTTGGAGTGAAAAAAAATGATTTACAGGCTTTTTTAATTACAAATTTCTACAAATATTTAGTATGAGTGGTGGAGAATTTTTTACTTTCAATAGTTGTACCTGAGGTTTCAAAATTTGTGGTAAAAAATTCTATTGAATTTATTGATATTTTGTATACCTATAAAATTTTATAGAGTTTTCGAAAGTCAAGTTTGAATATCACGTGATTTTTTAAAACTGTATCAAATTTCTTATTGAATATCACTAGACTTTGTCGAGTATATATTAGTCTAAATTGAATACTTAAATACTTTTAAACTCTACAAAAATAATTGATTCTCATAGATTGAATATATAATTTCTAAATATATATTTTCTCACATTTTTTTAATTTTTTTAACATTTATCTGATATATATGCATATTATTATTATTATATTGTACCTTAAATAAAATTATCTATTATTCACTTCCTAGTTTTATAATAAAATAAAATTTTTAAAAATTAAATAAATGACATATACTTAGTACCTATGCCAAATGAATAAATAGTACATGTTAAGCACTCGATATATGGATGACCACTTTTCATCTATATTTTTTTTCAAAAATAATATATAAAAAAAATGTATTTGAGTCGTGGAATAAAAATTTATCAAACATATGAAAGGAAATCCTAGTCAAAACTATATCTAAGATTTTGCATTACATCACCATCGCGAATGTAACAATTCACACACACTACCTAGTGAACTAATTGAATGTGTTATTTGGACAAATACATCATTAATTTATAGAGTCGATGTGATAGATAAGATCAAATAATAGATTCTTTTGACCAACAATCAACACATTCATTAAAAAAAACAAACATAAAACAAATAATTATTTTAAATAAATTTCATACATCTGTCAATTTTTTTACATTCATATCATTTCATCGTCTTATTTTATTAAGAAACTGTGTTAAATGTTTTAGTAAAATGGTAAAATAATATATATATAACTATGTCTAGTATGCTACGACAAATAATTTGACCTGATTAGATGAGTCGATATGTAATTGTATATAGAAGAACGATGATATTGTATAATTTTTAAAGTACAAACAGCCTATTAATTAATTCATATGAATAATACAAAATAGAAATAAAAATATTCATACTTTAATTTTCACTCTTGAACATGTAAACGAGGCACCAACAATTTGACGACGATACCATTATTATGTCACGACGAGGGACAGTCTCGTTTATTTGCACTCCCAACATATAAAACTATCCGTTTAAATTGCGCCTGAATCATTTAGAGACACCGGCAGATCGTAAACCCGTCACCGGCAGGAACATGAGAAATCTGCACACGAGTATCTGCGGCCAAAATTTCATTAAACTCTATGGCAAATTTTCTCACTTCGACCATGTTCTCTGGTACCGAATCCTCCGCCATTGCCAGCGTTCCGCCCCAGAGTGTGTTATCGTATATAACTATGGCACCTGGTTTCAAAAGCTTCAACAACTTCTCATGGTAATATTTGTAATTGATTTTATCAGCGTCAACGTATGCAAAGTCGAAAGCCTCATGATTTAAAGGCTGCATTAAAGAATATCATGATAATTAATCCAGTGTAAAACGAATTTTGTAGGATAAAGTGTTGGTCGCTACACCAAAACCCGCTGGTGATATATCGACAGAGGCTATGAGGACCATCTAAAAGAGATATTATGAATATTATTTTTAGAATAATTTGACTTGTGCCGATCTAACCATCTAAAGAATGATGCTCGATCCTACAAAATATGTGGATTTAATAGCAGCACCGTGACTCAAATCTTGTAAGGGATGCGACAGAGATTCAGAACAAATAAAGGGTCGTGGGGACCTAACATGCATTCATGTTTCTGGGTATCGATCAGATCCTTACGTCTTGCAATAATTTATCAAGAACTGGATGTGCTTCGGACTCGATATAATCAATCTTGTGTTCGACGCCAGCCTTTTGAATAACAGGCAATCCCATCTCGTAAGCGCTCCGGTCGGGGTCAATGGCTATAATCTACATAACCACTTGTCATTAATTGAGCACAATAACCTGAGCCAATCAATCTTTAATATCTTAGGCGAAAATTACACAGGAACACTTAACCTTTCCATCTTCAGGAATGTTGAGTGCGGTAAGAAGCAAGGAATACCCCGTGAAAACTCCAAGTTCAATAGTTTTTTTGGGGTTAATGAGCTTCAGGAGCAACGCCATCAATTGTCCTGCATCCGGTGATGACCCCAGATAGGCCCTGATAGGGAAAAAAAGGAAGTTCTGTATTATATTATAAGGTGCAACACAAATAATTCTATAGATATATATATGTATATATCTGTATATACGTTGGAAGAGTTGACGTCATGGTCCTGATCTCTTTGAGCGAATCCGGTTCACGTGGAAACACACTGGTCTTCACCAAATACTTCAATTCCAGACGATAAAATATCCAAGTTATTNAAAAAAAAAAAAAAAAAAAAAAAAAAAAAAAAAAAAGAGAGAGAAAAAAAGACCGGATCACTATTTTAATCCAAATATTACAAGGGTTTATATGAAACACGCTACCTGGTACAAATCCAAGGTTTGCAACAAACCCGGGTGTATATATTTTTCATGGTTCTCCATCACTCTTTACCGTAAGGAGCTGTGAACAAATAACTGGAATCTTGAAGGTGTAATAAGAAAAACGATAACGATGTGCAGCTAGCTAGGATTAATGTATCATCAAAATTCCAGGGAAACCACTTAAAGTGATCAGAGCCTATTTTTATTCCTATCCTATCTACATGAAAATAATTTAAAGTTTAAGATTTAATTAACTGATTCAGAATATGGAAGTTTGAAATTTTGAATATCATATCTACAATCCAAAATTTCAGTTAAAAAGCTTACACTAGGCCGGACTCCCAGTTGAGGACGACCAAGAACGGTACATATCATAAGGCTAAAAAAATGAAGAAAAAATTGCAATGTTCATCATGTATGCTGGTTTATTTGCGTTTTTGTCGTTACTATTTGTTTTGTTTTTAATTTCGGTCATTTTTTTACTTCATGTTGACATGATGCCGATGTAGTGCGAACATAACATAACATAATCATGATGTTTGCAGTGACAATCCAACAGAAAATTAATGATATCAAATTTGAAAGATGCGTGAGTGATTAAAACTGAAATTTATCGATCTCTCTTCAAAATCGCAAAAAGTCAAACATATATCATAACTTTTTCAAAAATAATTAAATAAAAGCAGCCAATGTAAAAACAAAGAGCGGTCCACTATGAAATGGGCTCAAAAGAAGTTCAGAAATCCTCCAACGTACCTTGCTGGGATATGAAATAATAAGCTTTGAAGAGGCAAGTCTGAATTCTCTTGAGAATGATACTGCCGTAGCTGCATGGCCGGGCTTATATAGAGTTTTCCCAATTGGTTGAGAAATAATATAAAATCCGATAGGCCGGCCCCTTCTGATTATCTATATCCTCACTCAACGCACGTAATTGGTTATGTACATTCTGATTCAACGCAAGTAATTGATGCTGTCATAGTAATAGACTCTACACTATGATATAAACAAATATATATATACACACAGACACAATACGTTAAGTTCTACGTAAGATATACGGGAAATTGGCCTTCAGTCACCAGCCGTCGTTTTTTTTGTTTTAAGTCCCTGGGTACTTTTTTAGTACCACATTTCCACATGAAGTGTACCACAAGTATGACATAGTACCACAATTTTGTGGATAGGGAGTGAACCTAAAGAAATGTTTTGATTGAAAATTTTTCACCAACTTCCCTAACATATATATGAATCTATACGTTATATGAGAAGTTTTTCTTTCAACATAGTATATATAAAACCAACTTCGTGTATGTCTTACCTAATTATCAACAACATTTTAGCTTTGATTGATTTGTTCTGATCGTTATTTAATTATATCTATCAATAATAAGACAATATATATTATAAAAATTTGAGCTAAAATATTATATGTTCTCGAAGGGGGGAAATTTTTTTAAAGAAAATTTGATCTGTCTAATTGATGTGATTAGCCGGGAGGATACACCCCCACCCCCACCCCAACCCCAACATTAGTGACCCCCCGTCATTTTCTCTTTAGAAAATTCTCATTTTTCCTCTTTGACGGCGCGGCGGGATTGGAAGGCAATAAGATTAGGGACAAGTAGGGGTGTGTGTTCTATCGGTTCGGTCGATCCAATAACCGAACCGAACCGAACCGAATTTTATTTTGATAACCGAATCGACCGAATTAGTTTTAATAACCGATCACAAATTAATCGAATTAAAATCGGTTAATTCGATCACCAAAATCACCGACCGAATTAATCAGCGACCGAATTAATCGATTTTTTTTAAAAAAATAAAATTAAATATAAAAACATTAAAAATATTATAAATTATATAATAAATCTATTTTTTTAAAAAAATTAATTTATTATTCGGTTAACCGATTTTTTTTTACGAAAACCGAAACCGAACCGAATTAACCGATTTTTTAAACTTTCAAAACCGAATTTCCGAATTTGCTCGATTCGGTCGATTATTTCGATTTAACCGAGATCTTGCTCAATACAAGTTAATCAAGTCGAGGGATGAACCTGTGTAGTAACCTATATATACCATCAATTAGCATTTAATTGACATGAATGTCCTGTAATTAAAATTACATACAGAATATTCAAATAAGACTGCCAACTGTCTTCGCAGACAGAATATTCAATAAGACTGCCAACTAGAACTTCAACTATTGCCCAAAGGACACGGTGCAGTTAAAATTATTTGTTTATAATTGACCTCAATCTAATAGGCTAATTTTTCTTGGCCCTACGAAGTTGACATAAATAGGAACGGGACCCACCTCACTTGCATAGCCAAAAATAAATGAGTCATTGGATTGACACTCGAGATAATAAACTCGAGAAGCATTTTATTTTTAATTTTTGGGATCAAGGGAGAAGAGGACAGGATTCAAACTCGAGTTCCCGTCTAATAGGCGGACAGGTGAGAAAAGAATTATCTTTTTTTCTTTTAAAGAAAAATTAAAGATTCGTTTACTAATAAAAATCAATAAATTCTTATTCCGCAGCCAATTCCCAACAATTTCATAGCCAAAGCTTTCAGCAAATCAAATTTCAACGTAAATTGGTTTCATTTAATTTGAAAATATGAACTGAAAATTCAATAATTATCAATTCGTGGAATAAACGTATTCAAAGAAAGAATGTTGCTTCAAACTTTTCCTCCCGTAAGGTATTGGACCTATTATGTCTAACACTTAATCGAGTAACACTACAAAAAAAAAACGGAGTTAGCGACGGTTTGGAAAACCGTAACAGGAGGCCGCGTCGCTATTTTGCAGCGACGGTTTCTCAACAAGCCCGTCGCTATTTAGCGACGGGTTAAATACAAAAAGTCGCTAATATTAAGCGACGATTTTACATAACCGTCGCTGAATGAAAGCGACGGTTTCTAAAAAACCGTCGCTATATTAAGCGACGGTTTTCGAAATACCGTCGCTATATAGAGTGACGGTTTTTCAAAGAACCGTAGCTTAATTAAGCTACGGTTTTCAGTAAAAAAAATTAAAAGTCATCAAAAACTACGCAAAATTTCATAAATACGATAGACAACAAATATTAAAATTAAATATTAAATTTTCGATAAAAAAAACTTTAAAAATCTCACTTGCGCGAAGATATGCAGAACCACGTAACGCTAAAAGATTACACCGACGAACAAATCTACGAAATTAATACAAAAAAATGTTAGTACAAAGTAAAAAAACGAAAATGCGAAAAAATTGATAGAGTTCCGCTAAAAAGTAAAAAATCAAAAAAGGCGAAAATCGCTGTAACTTGTTCGCGAACTTCGATATATAAAGAATTATAGCGACGGTAGTCGAAAAACTCGTCGCCATTAGCGACAGTTTTTGACAAACCGTCGCCGATTTACGCCCAACTGTCGACAAAAACCGTCGCCTATTGCGACGGATTAAATAAATCGTCGCAAAATAATGCGACGGGTAATATACCCGTCGCACAATAATGATACTATCCTTGTCATAGATTGCAGAGCTTTTTGCCAGTTTTCAGGACAGCATCTTACGCGTAGCTCCGACAATTTCTTTTTTTTTATTCAAGTATATAAAGAATTGTGTCTTTGAAGGAGTCTTACTTGCATATTCATAGAATTGCATCCACCAAGGCGTCCAATAATGTGCCACGAAGGATTTGCCTGAATAAAATTTAGATGGACTGTATATATCATTGAGCTTTTGGGACAAAATAAACGGAACATAAGCTGCAGAGTCACTTACATCACGGATAAGAGAAATGTCTTCATCCAAAGGGGTGTTGTAGAACTCCAACCATATATATGAATTTGAGAAACCAAACCTGGCCTTAAGAACAAATAAGTCATTAGAACATTCACTTTTATGAGATTTCTTGAAAGTCTTAAACATCAAACCCAAGAATTGGCAAAAATAGTTTGCGTAAATCTGCAAAAGCGAAGCAGAACAACAAAAACAATTGGAAAATCATCATGGTCATTTATTAGATCGACGTTCAGAGGCAACTTCCACAAGAAATGCTGGCGGAAGCATCTTAATACGGAATCCATCGATGTTCAAGATTTTATAAATATGAGCGCTTTTCATCCCTTTTTGCTTAATATTCACTGGGGAAATTTTAGACACATAGTTGGTCATATGCAAAATTATGATACTGATTTACAATAAATTTGACCTCCAACCTCGTTGTCGTTGACACTAAGTATTCATGATGACTGTGTGAGAGTCTTGTGCTGCAGGAATTGTTACATCATGCACTCCACATAGCACAATACCTTTTGCAATCGAATTTCCCCCTATATCATAATGCTCTCCAGGGACAACTAGTTGCAGCATTCAATCTCCATATATTCTGAAATGTCCGATTTAATCTAATTTTTCTAACAGCAAGAACACAACTTTCTCGGTCTTATCAACAATGTCAAAAGTGAACATCAACTTGTTAAATTTCACTTGCATGGGATTAGCAGAACCAGTTTTTGAATGCAATATTTTGTTCTTCTTCCTTCTCAATCTCTCCTCCAACTGCCAGGTTAGACAAACAGTTCAGGAAATCCCACTGTTGTCATAACCATTCAAAAACATTCGCGGAAATAAACAAAAGAAACGAGGAAAACACAAACCAATTTGATTGGGACAAAGTAGAAGCTTACTTTAGAGCTCGCTTTTTCCAGGTTATCGAGATAAGAGCGAATAATATCAGCAAACTCAAGGTCTTTATCATAATCCTTTCCTTTGTCTTCTCTACCACTAAATCCTCCTGTACTCCATGCAAACTCATCCTTATCCTCATCATCTTGATCACCACCAAAACGATCCATTTCAATCTGCGTCTGCAAATTCTTGGCCCTTAATCTGTTGACATATGAGCACACTCTGGAAGCACAGTGGTTATGAATCGGATGACTAGAAGCAAGGAGCTTTCTCCAGAAAATTGAAGGAGATAATGTCTGTAGAGGAGGTAAGCAGGACTGGAGGATAAACATGAGTTCATGAAAGCAAGTTTGGAACGACAGACTGAACGGAAATGCACCTGCAAGTAGAGAAAGTACGTAAAACAGAAGCTTGAGTCTGTTTCACCTCCATTCCATTTATTCGAGAAAGGGAAAAAATTAAGAGTCGCAGGTGGAGGCAGAGAAAGGGGAGGGGAGGAAGAGCCGCCAGTGGGGTTCACCGTAAAGATGCACTTTCAGAAAACAAAGTAGCACATGTTCAGATGAAGTTCTGACCATATAGCAGAGAAAAAAGAATATCTTCCCAAAAAATTCTTTCATTTCTTCCAGAAGCAGACGATTGCTTCTCACATACCGTAGGACTATGAATATCCAGAAAGACATTTCGCGGATCGGTTTTATTCCATCAGTTTCCAACAAAATTTGAAATGTCCGAGGAAGACCATAAAAATGTTTAAAAATTCAGTTTTACTTTTACAAAATTTTTAATTAATAAAATAATAACTCTTATTTTTTAAACTAATATCTCCCAGTAAATAAAAAACTAAAAAATTATGAAACAATTATACATAATATAATATCTATTTCAGAGATATTTTTTTTTCATCTTTATTATTTTAAATAGTTCATTAAATATTAAACTTTAGATAAAAAGTTTTACGTTGTAATTAAATTTTATAATTCTTTCAAAGCGTTTATATATTTACTAGTAATTATAATTAAAATTGAATCTGTAAAGTATTTAAACTTTTGGTATATTGAAAAAAAAATTCTAAAATTTTATAACTATCTCGCATATTTTTTTCAAAAGGTAAATTATATTGTAAAATTAATTAAATATTTCTCAAGTATCCAAATTAAACACTTCCACACCCATTAAGTAAGTAGGTAAAAATTATAATTTTTAAGTTCTTCAAAACAAATTGTTATTTTTTTTGGAGAATACGAGGATAAAACCTTTTCCATTACCCCAACCAACTGGCGATGTCAGTGGTTCGTTTGAGATTAAATACACTGTTCTATTTTATCTTTCTTTGGAAGCTACTGTTTCAAGTTGGTATTGGTAAACTCAAATTTCTTTTTTGTTTCTTAGATATTGTATGTTGTTGACTGTGGATTACGTCTCTTGTTTAGATAATCTAGCAAAACTTTTTATGCTAAATAAGTATACTTGTGATGAACACGATGTAATCATTTATTCATTTTTTACTCGTTTCATTGTTGAGCAAAATTGGCACTGTGATCGTCACATCTGGATTCTAAACTGTAAATGTATACGCACCTGCGTTTAATACTTTTTTTTTTTGTTAATCACATATCATCTTGACCTCTGACATTCACATGCATATGAACTCGTCCTTTGTGATTGAGGTCTTGCATTGATACCGCTTTATTGAATTTAATGTTGTTTGTTCTGTGTGCTCGCAATGTCGAAAGATGGCCATTTACTATTGTGCTCGGAACTACAACAGTGGTCTGTAATTCTTAGTTTTCGCCTTTTTGGGCATCCGTGGTTTGATGATCCAATGTCTCTTGGTGGTTTAGATCTTTCGTGTAAGTAATTTCTATTTTCTTTTTAGCATTGCAATAATCTTGAGGTAGGATACGATCCCCTCAAACTTGAGTCCTTTAACAGCCCAATCAGCATTGCAAAGGATTATACCTTTTCCTTGTACAAATTAAGCAGTATACGGTAGTAATTCTAATGCCTCAGACATCTCGATTTAAGTGGATAAAATCATTCATCCGTTGTGTCCCGACTAATTATTGGGTTCAGTGCTGTTATTATACGGATCATTTTTCTTCCCCCTCGAAAACAGTTATTATACCACTCTTCAATCCAACTGGTTCAGTATATATATTTTTTTTACTGTAATCAAATAAAATCTTTAGCAGGACTCATTTTCTCAAATCTGATACTGATTTTTAATTCCACGGCGTAGAAATTATTAATTTATTGGATTAGTTAAAAATTGGAGTAGTTTGAAAATGCGATTCATCAGATGTTTGGATTCGTTCATTCAATCCATTTTCTCTTGATATCATAATCCCTTTCTAGAAGATAGTCGACAAGTGAAAAATTGGACAAACGTAAGACATCACGTCAGCCTTATTTTTCAAATAAAATAATAATCAGTTTCCATGCAATTTTGTTTTGTTTAGAAAATCATCCAAAGTATTTAATTTTTTTTGTAAAATTTTTGGGCCCATGGTTGGTCAAAGTCAATCTTTTAATCTAACAATAAAATAACGGTCTTCGGTCAATAAAGGCAACCTGGTTTCTACTTACAATCCACTTTTTTTAATGTTTAACGTTTCGTGTGTTGTTTTGTGAATATCGTTGGACTGCTAATTAATTCCACCATAAAAATATATTTCTTATTAAATGTTTTTTTTGAAAATTTACTCATAATTTACTCAAACATGCCTACAAGTTCTGTTTTAGAACTATAATATCCAAGTAAGAAAATGACTCAAAATCAATGCAAATTTATGTTTGTTTCACTCTAAATATAAAAATAATTATACGGCATCTTAAATATCAGTTATCTTTGAACAGTTGTTTTTGTCAAATATAATTTTGCCTTTCTTTTGATTAATGTGGTTCATATTAATTATTAATTGAAATGTCAAAAAAAGGGGGAAACAAAATTCATCTATAAATTAAAATCCGGAAAGAAAGTTGAAGACTTCACGTAAATCACTTTGTAATGCTCCCCTAGACTTTCAGAGAGTACTGAATACTACTATTTTTTTTTATTTTTTTTTTAAAAAAAGACAAATTTTTTAATTGGAATTTTAAAAAATATATTGTTTAAAGTGCTTTTGTAAATAAAAAAGATAGTTTTGTATTTAAATTTAATAATTAATAATTAAAATGTTTACAAATTATAAACATTAAAATATATATTTTGTGTCAATGACTTGTAATTTATACGATTGAAAATCTTAATTTTGAGACGATGTTCATAGTTAGACACCAATTATATAACAAACTCATCTGAGCTCAAAAATAAAAATGAAATTGGATTTCTTTGAATTCCTTAATTTTTTAAATCAAATCAGTAAAATATGAATAAAACTTTCTAGAATAAAAATGGATCTTATGTAATTTATCCAAATCTAAACTGTAATGACAAGGAAGTTTGAACTTTCAAACAAGGTTTTCCAAGTCAAACAGTGATATCCTTTAATTTCTTCCGACTTCATTCCCGCAATGTTACATCTTCATCTTCTCCCTCTGAAAACTCTTCAACTACACATGCACTGTAAATTCACCTCAAAAAATGACCAAAACAACCCTATCACCTTCCCATATCCACCTCCTCCCTACTCTCATCTTCCTCCTCTTCGCTCTACCCTTCGATGGAAACGCGCAAAATTCTGATCCCAATCAAGAACTTAACACATTGCTTCAACTGAAACAAAACTGGTCCAATCCCCCTTCCCTTAGTCACTGGACACCTTCATCGGACCACTGCACCTGGTCTGAAATCACTTGCACCAATGGCTCCGTCACAAAACTAGAGATCAAGAATCGAACTATCGTCGGGACAATCCCTGCATTCATATGCGACCTTAGTAGCCTCACGTATCTTAATCTTCTACTCAACTCTTTCTCTGGCTATTTCCCTGATGCTCTTTACAGTTGTTCCAATCTTCAGTATTTAGACCTCTCTAATAACTCATTCTTTGGAGCAATACCTGATGATATTAACCGGCTCTCGCCTCGGCTTCAGTACTTAGACTTAGGATACAACCATTTCAGTGGCGATATCCCTTCAGCCATTGGGAGCCTCACAAGTCTTACAACTCTTCATCTCTATGGAAACTTGTTTAATGGTTCTTTGCCACAAGATATTGGCGACCTGTCGAATCTTGAAGAGCTTGACTTGAGTCTTAATGGGTTTTTACCACAAAGAATCCCGTCAAGTTTCACTCAGTTAAAGAAACTGAAGAATTTCTGGATGACCGGAGCAAACTTGATCGGAGAAATCCCTCAAAGTATTGGGAACATGTCAGCTCTGGAGTTTCTTGACTTGTCTGTTAATGGCTTGAATGGTAGCATACCAGATGATCTCTTTCTCCTCGACAACTTAACAAATTTGTTTCTTTTCAAAAATGGATTGTCTGGTTCCATTCCTCGGAGGATTGAATGTTTGAACATGCAGGTTCTTGATCTTTCAAGCAATAAATTGACAGGGACAATTCCGGATGATTTTGGAAAGTTAAATAACCTTACTGGTTTGGCTTTGTTTTACAATCAATTATCTGGTGAAATACCCCCGAGTATTGGTAGATTGCCCAAGCTTATGGATTTCAAGCTGTTCAGCAATAATCTATCAGGCGAATTGCCTCCAGATTTTGGCCGATACTCGATGCTTAGAAAATTTGAAGTATTTGAAAACCACTTTGTCGGTAAATTGCCCGAATATCTGTGTGCTAAGAAGGTACTTTTAGGGGTGTCTGCCTATAATAATAACTTGTCCGGTGAATTGCCTCAGTCTCTGGGTGATTGCAACAGTTTGAAAGCTGTTGGCGTTCATGAAAACAGTCTTTCTGGTGAAATCCCAGATGGGTTATGGACATCATTAGATTTGTCACTGTTGACGCTAAATGACAACCATTTCACTGGTCAGCTCCCGACTAAAATCAGCCCTCAATTATCGTTGCTCGATCTGGAGAACAATCAGTTTTCCGGTCCAATTCCAGCTGAAATATCTTCATGGGAGAATTTGAGGGAGTTTAAAGCAAGTAACAACTTGTTGAGTGGTGTGATTCCTCAAGAATTGACTGGTCTTCAGTTTCTCGCGACGCTTTCGTTGGATGGAAATGAGCTTTCTGGCTATCTCCCATCAAATATGATCTCTTGGAAGTCTCTGACACTCCTGAATCTCAGCGGAAACCAGCTCTCTGGTGAAATCCCTGAATCACTTGGTTTTTTGCCACTATTATTGGACTTGGACTTGTCAAGAAACAAATTTTCGGGGAAAATCCCACCTGAAATTGGACGTTTGAAGTTAACTTCACTCAACCTCTCATCCAATCAGCTCTATGGGGAAATTCCAGACGAGTTTGAAAATGCAGCTTTTGACAGCAGTTTCTTGAACAATACCGGACTTTGCGCAAATAACCCTTCACTAGGTCTCAGCCAATGTAATAGTCAGACCAAAAAGTCGAAAACAATCTCATCTCATTTTGTTGCTGCATTCTCAAGTATAGCAGCACTTGCACTCCTCGTGGCTATCTTGTACGCTTTCTTTTTGTTCAGAAGTTATCAAAAGAGAAAGGATGTATCAGATTCGACTTGGAAACTCACCTCATTCCAGAGGTTAAGCTTCACAGAAAGAAACATATTATCTAGGTTGACAGATAACAATATAATTGGAAGTGGAGGGTCTGGGAAAGTCTATCGTGTTCCCATTAGTCAATCAGGTGAGTTTGTTGCGGTTAAGAAGATATGGGATAAAACGAAGTTGGATCAGAAACTCGAAAAAGAATTCTTAGCAGAAGTTAAGATACTTGGCTCTATTAAACACTCCAACATAGTGAAACTACTCTGCTGCATCTCGAGTGAGGAATCAAAACTTCTCGTTTATGAGTACATGGAAAATTGTAGCCTGGATAGATGGCTTCATGGAAAAAAGAGACGTTATTCTTCCTCAGATTCAGTTCATCATGTGGTATTGGACTGGCCTAAGAGGCTACATATTGCCATTGGAGCTGCTCAAGGCCTATTCTACATGCACCACGCGTGTTCACCGCCTATCATCCATCGAGATGTGAAATCAAGTAACATCTTACTAGATTCAGAATTCAATGCAAAGATTGCAGATTTTGGTCTAGCAAGAACGTTGATCAAGAACTCTGAGCCGAACACCATGTCAGCTGTAGCTGGCTCCATTGGATATATCGCTCCAGGTACTCGTTTTCTTCCGCTTTCTCGGAAAAAAATTCATTACAAAAGTTCCTTTTAAAAATCACCTGTTCACAAAACATTTCAGAGTACCCTCAAACTAGAAGAGTGAATGAAAAGATCGACGTATTCAGCTTTGGAGTCATCCTACTTGAACTGGTATCAGGGAGGGAAGCTCACAATGGAGATGAGACCACGTCTCTAGTTGAATGGACTTGGCGGCAAATTCAAGAAGGTAAAAATTTAGCCGATGCAGTGGATGAGGATATAAAGGAGGCTCAGTACATGGATGAAATCATCTGTGTGCTTAAACTGGGGATTATCTGTACTGGTAGTGTTCCCTCGAACAGGCCAAATATGAGGGATGCTCTGCAAATATTGCTCCGGTGTAGCCAAAAGAGTCCACCCAGAGAGAAGAAAAACATAAATGAATATGATATTGCTCCACTTCTCCACAACAGAAAGCCAGAGAGGTCACTCGAGCACAATGACTCTTTGTTTGCATCGATAGTTTGAGGATCCAAGAACTCAGGAAAGTGGGCAAAACGATTTGATTGGCAACTCACAACTCATTGGATTTTAGACAGTTCTGACTCGAGAGAGGGCTCTACTTATTACAGTATTAGAGCTGTTAGAATTGTTGAAATGAATACATGGCATAGTGCTTTCAACCTTAGCTTCCCTATTTCGTTCTCCTGTAGTAGTGCATTAGTAGATCACAGCTCATAGCAATGAAATTATAGGGTGTTTGTATGTACATGCTCGCAAGACTTGTAGACTTCTAAAATTATTTTTATTTCAATAATATATGGGAACTTATCTAGCAACATACGGATTATACCGATGTGGTTATGGTAGCTACAACGATGGATGTTTATATGTAAACAAATTGGTTGGTTCAGAAGAAATAGTTTTGCTTGATGTCTGACATCTCGTGCTTGATTCGTACACTAACCATATATGGGTATGATTTATTCAACCCTGACTTTGAGACAAAAGTTAAAATATTTATTCAATAATTGTAAACGAGTCACATGTATTTTTCACATTACCTAATATATTATTACATAAAAAAAAATGACAGCACTCACTCCCCTTACAACAATTGGATAGGCTCTTGGATTAAAAAATGATATGATAGCCCTTATAATCATTCAATCAACTTTGACCCAAAGGCAAGGTCGAACTAACCACACGAGTGTCAGCCAAAAGACATGAATGATATATAACAAATATTTTTTTTCCGAAACATATACGGTTGATTCTCCCCAAAAGACAAAGCAACCAAAACCCCAAACTTTCACCACAGTAAGATGCAAGTACATTAAACTAGAGAAACATATACAAATCTTGGAAACCGTCATTTTTTATAAAGACAACGTGAACAATAAACAATTCAGTACTAAGATTTTAAAACTGCCATCCAAGTGATCTATAAATCTGAAATCTGAAAAAATGATACAACCTCTGAATCCAATCTCCTATCAAACAAGGACAACTGAGTATACAACATGAGCACCGAGTATCTTACTTTAGGACATCTCGATATCTATCTCCTTTCATTTCTCAAGTAGTCCATCCTAATTCCCCACAGCTGCTCCCCGACTATTTTCATATCCGGACGATCAGCTCGTGTGGGCGCTGCACAATCAATGGCCAAGCTGAACATTTTCGCCAGTATTTCATCATCTACAGTTTCGTTCATCAAAGGGTCTAACAAATCCGTAAATTTTCCTTCGTTGTATTTCTTGAAAGCCTGCATAACATTCATTCCAAGTAATGAGTTCAGCAAACAAGATCCAAGTTGTTCAGGTTAAAAACCATGAATTTTTTTTGCAATTAATAAATAAATTTAACAGGCAAACAATTTTGAATTTCTTAAAAAGTTTGACTTCAAGATCTTATTTTATTAAAGCAAATTAAAGAAGCGAGTCAGATTTATTCCACTTCGGTTAGTTTCAGACGTTCTTAAGCATAGGAGATATTGTAAGAAAATAGACCACATTGTTGGGAAGTTTACACTTTAAATATTTATGGCGTCCAAAAGGGCAAAATCAAGAAAATTGTGTTTTGCACAATGATTAAGGCAAAAAACCTAGTCAGGTACAGAGAGAAGCTTACCCATCTAATCGTCACCCTCTCCTCAGGTGGTCTCTTCAAGTCCACAGGTCGACGACCAGTTAAAGTTTCTAATAACAATATCCCAAATGAGTAAACATCGCTTTTGGTTGTGAGTTGATTTGTTCTCATATACTCAGGATCAAGGTAACCAACAGTTCCTTTTACTTTGGTTGATACGTGCGATTTGTCCGAGTCTTCTCCCAGCTTGGCAAATCCAAAATCTGCAACCTTGGCTCTCACACTCTCAGTCAACAGAATATTTGAGGACTTGACATCTCTGTGGATAATTTGCTTCTCTACATTAAAGTAATCAATAATTAACCAGATAATACATTTCATTTTCTTTTTCAAATATATAAGGAGGTTCCGAAACAAACACACCATGTAGAAATGGTTGTTACCAGAATACAAATGGAGATATGTCAGGCCGTGAGCAACATCAATCAAAATTTCAAGCCGCTGATTAAAATCCAATATCTTCCCTCCTTTAAGACCTACCAAGTAAATATTAGCACAAAAACTGAATTATATTTATGTAACTACAAAAGGAATATTGGCGACATTGTAGGATCTAAAAAGCTTTACCATCAAGATGTTCTCTAAGGGTACCATTCGGCACATATTCTGTGATAATCAATCGTTCATTCCCTTTTTCAACATAGCCAAGTAGCTTGACTAGATTTCGGTGATCAATTTTTGCCAAAAGCTCAATTTCACTCCTAAACTCACTCTGCAGAGCTTCAACCTGTTGCATCATTTGTTTCAAGCCAAAAAGAAAAAAGATATCAGATGGAGGATCATAGCTAAGACATATTTTATTGGCAATTTTTTTATATATCCAGTTATTCATCACTAGACATACATGAGGGGGTCAAAAATTACTTTGAACATCATCCATACGAAAGTTGATAAATATCAACTATAAACAGATAGCATTTGAAATAATAGCAAAGGGTTGTCCAGCCCCAGGTGAAATAAGTCGTGTCCAAATAAATACAGCTAATCATCTATACGTGTAGGGAATGGGGATGGAATTCTGGACCAATAAATTGACATAGAAAGAAATCAGTAAATTTCCATAACAGACTCCTCTTCACCACCCACATTGATAACATGCCTTTCAGCAATTACTGTTATGATTATTTACTGTAGCAAAAACACGATTCAAGCAGATGGCTCAAAATTAGGTTAATATAGAGATAAGTAAATCTGTACCTTTCTTGCTCGTTTGATGGCAACAACCTGGCCATTTGGTAGCTCAGCCTTGTAGACCGTTCCAAAACCTCCTTCACCTATCCTCAAAGTTCGTGAGAAATTATTTGTTGCCCTGGCAACTTGGCTCATATTTAGATGGACAGATCCAAGCCTATTAAGTTTTGGCGACATGGAAAATCTTGAAGGACTGGGCGGCACTCTCAATGGACTGGGCGGTACTCTCAGTGGACTTCCTGGAAACTTTTCAAACATGGGATTCCTTTCTAAAGACGAAACTGAATCAACTGCAGGGATAGAGAAAACCATGAAACGTATGGAGAAATTATTATTTCACCAAAAGTGCTGTGCATCTGAGTACATGCACAAACACACAGACAAACGAGATTTTATGAGCGGCTTATATATGTGAAATGCCAAATGGACAACTAGTTGATCGTGTGCAGGCAGCTCCAAAAAATTTCCAAACGAGTAAAAAGGACTTCCAAGACTAAAAATGATTGTCCAATCCAAAGTTGACCAATTTAACTGTCATTAAACTGGATTTATGAAGGCAAGAAGATTCAATTTACAACAAAGCAATGTAAAGACTGGATAATTAACTGATTCTACTCACTTGAATTAGGCTCCTCTGAGAGCACGGTGTGTCCGGTTTCCCTTTTCCTTGCTTGAAAGCATGGGCAAACTAAGGCACAACTTAAAACAAAGAAAACAGGCAATGCCATGGCTAGCATTTTGGGATTCAATAGAGAAATTTCAGTGTGATTATCTTTACCATGCTGAGATGTTTTATTGTCATCATGTCCACCACTTTCTTCTCTAACCACAGTTTTTAAAAATTTTCTTCCCACGTGTGAATTCAACTTTTCTGCAATACAATAGACATAAGACCGGCTTTACAACAGTGATAGTTTTATAAAATCTAATAAATGAGATTATGAACGGTAAATAAAATTCACCAATGAAAAAAAATAAGTGAAAATCGTAAGATGGTGCATACCTACTGCAAAATCCAACTCACAATACTGTTTTACAATATCTCTTGTAAAGAAGCAATGTCTCGTATAATCGTCTTCCAGAGCATCACAGAATACATATCTGTCCACCGATTTCCCATCTACAAAAAACAATTCATGGCCAAAATCACCTGAGTGTCTAACATGGAATTTTCCACATGCCTTCCGCTGCTTTGAAAACTCCGAAGCAGATATTATGGGAGATTTTACCAGCACAAGTAGACTTAAAAAAATTAATGCAATTTTCAGCGAAGAGTTGCATAAAGATTCCATATTGAGTTGCATAAAGATTCCATATTTCAAACCCAACGATAGCAGAGGCATCCTCGGCTATGAATCTCCAAAAGTAAGCAGGACATTAGACAAGATACAGTTGGGCAATCCAAAGATATGCAGCGGTCGGATTGCATATGCTTTACCCTATATACAGTAATCAAGCCAGCCAGATTCAGGAACAATCTCAAAATGTAACTGTCAATTCAACTTCAAAATCTCCACAAACTAATCCCAGAATGATGAAGCAAAAGATGAAATCGCCACCTCAAATTTCCAAATCACTTCCAATTTTCTTACATTATAGTTGAAGCAAAAGTGTGATAGCTCAAGACGGGAATTAAAATCTTCTCCCTTGACTTCAAGTTTCCCTTCAAACAAACAAACTAAAAAGGATGTCAGGGGTCAAGCAGCTGCGACAAAAGGAAACATTTGAACCTCAGAAACCGAAAAACATCAATTCACAATAAACTTCAGGATACTCATGGAAAAGCCAGACCAAAACAGAAATTATCTCGATCAGACTTTTAATTCATTATCCAGGAACTATGAAGATCCTGCCACACGCCTTGACTGACCAATACCATTCTAAAGGCCAACCCCGAAATCACACCACGCCCTCTAAACTTCAGATATCATGAGACTCGCAAATTAATTTTAATCCCCTCAAAAGAAAAAAAAACTAGCACAAACCCACCAAAGGCTAATAAACATATACTAGAACCCAACGAAGACAACTTCCAGATACGCTCTTATCTTAATTACAAATATATACCCAAGAATAAATACCAACATATATCTATCAGGGAAATTTAGACAGGTCATCAATCAAACCTGAGTAAAGGTGGCTGCTGATAGCTGGACAAGAGAAAAGAAAAACACACATGTATGTGTGTTTTCTTGGCTGTGGAACGTGTATTTCAGTGTGTATTTTCAATGGTCGCAGTGACAATATCGAAGAAGAATAAGGAAAGTTCTAAGAGACCGGCTTCAGATTGAAGAATCTTGCAAAATTTGTGGGCTCCGTTGTGGGAGAGTGTGGACACATTTGGTTTCGCTTTCATTTTTACCTTCTTGGGTTGGTTCTATATATAACACGCCAGCGGTTACTGGGGTCCACCGTAATAGACCATATAAATTATTTCCTTACATATATGACATAAATATAAAACACTTTCTATGAATAGAAATCCATCCTTCTGTTCTGAAAGGAATAAAAATTCGTTCTTTTTTCTTTGAAAGGAATAAAAATTCGTTCTATAATTTTAATAAAAATTAGCAGGCGAAATTTATTTCAAATGATTTGCGATCCTTGATCGTATCCATGTCCAAAGAAATTCCTTTTTAAGGTTTCAGGCCATTGCAGTGGGGAGTCCCAAGTTGGCGGCTACTTTCATCACGCCAATGAATACGCTGAAGCCTTGGAAAGTGCAACCCCTCTCCAACATGGGAACCCGTTTTCCATCCCAGCGGCTTACAAATGACGCTATCTCCACCAAATTCTGCCGTTCTGCAACGGTTCGGATATTATCTCAAATCTCACCTCAATCGGTTCCTACAGTTACTATTCCCTACACAGAACTAAGGTGTTTTTTTTCCTTCGAATTTCACGTTTCAAGATTGTTTTTTGGGTGATTATCGGTGCCCTGATGATGTTTGTTTGTTTTTTTTTTTTTGGTTTTATCATGATTATAGGATCAGAGTGCAGATTTATCAGGGAAAATAGAGCAGGGATTTGGGTCTAATGGCATGGGTATTCCATCTATCTTAGAGGTATGGAATGAATGCATCCTTACCAACCCTCTACCTTTGCGGTGGTTTTGAGAGATTATCATCGTTTCACAAGTTCTGTACACTGTCTTGAGATCAGACTTGTTTTTATGGATAATTTGGGGTAATGAGTTTTCTTAATACATCTATGTTCCGTTTCTCTGTAGGTTCCAGGGTATACTTCACTGCGCCGAAATCTTGTACAACTTGCACCTGGGTATGAACTTATTGAGTTACTTGTACACTGTCCGTCTGCAGGAATTGGCAAAGACTAGATAAACTTAAATTTTGCAACTTTTTGTGCACTTGGGGCATGAAGAAAATTTTGCTTCTTAATTTTCTTGAATATATTGTTTTCCTAAACAGACTAGCAAACCTTCCGGATACAAAAAAATTAGAAGTCCCTTATAACAGGTATAGCCAATCATTTCTTGATTAATCTTCCTATCACACCTTTTACTGGTTGTTATTCCTTTTTTTACATTGCTTAATTTCAGTCCTCACTGCTGTATAAGTTGGATTTCCTATATGGTGCAATTCATTGCGACTCCAACTGCCAATAAAATATTGATTAACCTAAAGTTTGTTGAGTTCATGTAGGTACAACATCGGATGGAGTCATGACAAGGAGCAGCTTGAATCTGGAAAACCCGGTAATATATTGATCCTTTATCAGTAGATTAAAGGAACTAAGCGTTCCTTTGTAAGCATACCTTATGGATGCATGTGGTGTTCCTGGTGTATATGTGAGAAAATAGTTGGATGTATGAACTTCAGCAAGTTTAGCATGAACTTATAATGAAAGATTTCAGCTGAGAATATTTCACAATCAATATGATTAATTTCTATCTATGTTACTTTTAATTGTTCATTCTTTACCCTGAGGAACTTCGTTTGCTGCAGATATGATGAAAAAAGGATCCTACTATGCTAATCCAATATTTGATGTACCTACAACTGAACTATCACATGTCGGACGGTATTGGTAGAAGCTACCCCCTTTCATGAGTAATAATAATAATAAGCATCATTTCTAAGTTTATTTGGTAATTGATAGCTTAACTGATTGAGATTTATTTTTTTATACCCACTTCTCTTTCTCAGGTTTTTTTATGAATTTTATGTTCGTCTTTTTCTTATTTACTTGTTCCTGAACCACCAGAAGTATAAAATCATAGTGTGTCCATTTTTATTTGATGGGCTATAATGCGTCATTTGTACATACCATGATTTTGTAATTTTATTATTGAATGAGTAATGGAAATAATCAAATAAACTATTAGCACATTTATTTGTCAATTAAATACGGCCATATGAAAGTAAAGCATGGTTGAGAGTCTACTACCAAAAATCATCTTTTCAAATTTGTTCAGTACACATTCAATGAAAAGGCTATTTTATTATGAGGAATATGTTTGTTGATTATTCTTATCTGCTGAATAGTTCTCTGAAACTTACTATTCTGGGAGGAGCAGTATGTCATCTAGTTCCTGTGCTTCACTTTTCATTTCTTGGATTTGTGTGCATTATAATATCGAACCAGCTTTCCTATCCATTTAATGGGAGTCTTCTTTTTGTAGGGATCCCTCGTACTGTGGGCCAAATATATGGCCTCGTGATGCTATGCCAGAACTTGAATTACGTGTGAGTGCTAGCTGGTTTTTACAAGTCTCAGCCGTGTTAATTGATTTTCTATTACAGTCAACCCACCTATATTTATTGGATTTCTCTCCTTAACCCCTTAATTATTACCGATTTTCAGAATATCGTTGGTGGAGGTTAGCTTTGGTAGTTTATCTAAAAACTAAATATGTCGGGCTGTATGATAATAGTCTATTAAGCAAATTCCAATAATTTGTTTTATGATGGAGCTAAATTTTGGATTTCTAATGGTCACGGCACACACCATATTTTGATAATAACCCGTAAGTTTTTGTGCATCGATACTTTTTTAATTGTTTTGCTGTCCTAATTTCTTATTATAAGCTTATTTTACTTCAATTGACTCGTCCTCTCAATTTTTTCATGGAATTCCTTGAATGTGTGAACTTTTAGTTTGTATTTTGCTATGAGATAGCTCTTAGGTTCTTCCTTTCTTTATACCTTTCTCAGTACAATCCCTTCACTCTTACTTTGGGCTATACCACTTCTTATATATATATACACACACACACACTCACGTAGAGTTTAAAGCTCTTTGAAAGTTGATTCTGGATGTCGGATTCCTGTTGGCATATCATTGTGATCGGTATGGTAAGAAATTTGTGGAACTTTATTTTTCTTCTATTAATCTAAAATGAACTTCAATTGCCAACAAAATATTTTTGAGCCATTTTTCATGCTTTTTGTTGGTTTAATTTTTAACCGTTGGTATGTTACATTTTCAAATTACTGATTTATTTGAAGGTCATCATGCTGTGATTAACAACAGATCCACAACTTTGAAAAATCTAGCGTTGTTCTGCATCTCAAGTCTCGTTTGTAATATCAGGACTCATCCTGCTGGGAATTTAAAACGGAATAAACATGCATGAATAATATAAGCTCTGAATTTTCAAGTGTGTGCTTTGTGGCTGATTTGGTTGGGCATTTACTTTTCAGAACTCGGAAGGCACTAGGTTGCACCTTGTGTTTGCTGTTTCACTATTGAATTATCTCATCTAATGAGTTGGTTCTTGAATTGTACTTGTGCAGCATCAAATGGTTTCAAAGGGCATGAGAATGAAGGTCTACTTCTTCGATCCTTTTTTCAAAAAGCGGTAACAGATTTAAAGCTGACTGCTACTTCTTCTCAATTAATTCATCTTCGTAAATCTCTCTATGGTGAGAGGAATGGAAGTGATTGATACAGGAGTTGCTCTAAGTGTTCCGGTCTCCACCTCTGGGACGAATTTTCAATGTGCTTTGAAAAAATCAAGAGCTTCGAGCCAATAAAGACTAAAAAGGTTGACTCAAGAATAAATTGGATTATTAGCTCCATTGCAAATTCGGATCATTAAGAAAAGCAGTTCATCATAGGCGATAGCAATCTACGAATCCTTTAATGGCTGGCTGTCCCAGCAAGGACAGCGAGAACGACCGCAGAGAACCAGGCTCGAGAGACCTATTATTCCAACCCCAAGAACCAGTGAAGGCGACGTCTCACTAATACCAGTACGAATTGCGTTGATTCCACTGTTGTCTCCTTTATTAATCTCCTTCTCTTCAGAGGTACTTTGGATTCCTTTAAACTTTTACCAGCACCATTAGAGAGGTATGTTCTATTCTCGAAAATTTTTTGGCTACTTCTGAGTGAGTAAAAATGGTGCACTGTTGTTACATTTCTGGATCCCTCTCCTGTCACAAAATTGTGTCTCAGATTTCCCACCTAAAGCATTCCTAGACGATGTTGGGTATTGAGTTTTTTCTTTAAATAATTGCACAAATTGTTGGTGTTCCAGATAGATTAGGTCTAGAAGCCCAGCTTATAAGTATAGGGAGTTATTTTTTTTTTGTCATGCGTTTTGTCTTCAAACATTGTGCATGTGCCACCTGATATATTTTATGCTAAATTTTGATTCTTATATTGATCTAGCAATCTGATTAATTACATAGAAATGCAAACAAATGAATGGAATGGGGAATTGTTATGAAAGTGACAACACAACCTGGCACCTAAATCTTATGATACCTGTATTATAGACTACATGAATTTATGAATTTATCTCCATTGTAACAGGAAATACCCATTGTACAGCCCGATTCAGATTATTTCAACGTTTTACTATTTATTTTATTTGTTTGTTAGCACAAAAAAACTATTCAACTAGACTTCACAGAATAATATAAACCTATCTTTGATGTATTTTGGACTGTGTTGTGTATATATCACAGTTGATCCCTTTTTAGTTGTATTGGCGTTTCTGAGAGAGAGTCTTTGATCCTGTTTTCATGTTAGGGATGAAAAGCTTAGATTTCCCGGAAAGTGAATATTCATGAGGTGAGTCTTTTGGCTTACTTTTTTTTTATATCACCACTTGATAATCCATGTGTAATGCTGTATTTCTTGTTTCATAAGGTACTGAAAATCAATTCCAATCCTCCATTTCCCTAACTACATTTTGTTCTTGAAAACAGTCACCGTACATGCGCCTTCAATATTTGTGTAAAAATTTTGTATGAATATACAAATCTATGAGAATTTCTTGCAACGGTAGGAAGGCAAAAATGTTCAAAAAATTTGTTTCCAAGAAATAGCAGCATTTACGTTTCCGTTTTTATTCATAGTTTTTTCTGGTGTTTTTTTCTCACAGCTTATGGTGCCTGGTGTCTCTATTTCTTTTGGAGATCATACTGAAAAACTTCTGGACAAGTATTATGACCTCAAATAGGTAGTAGATGGTTCGTTTTGTATATCAATCACATCTCTCTTCTTTTTTTGTCAGTAGTTTCTGTGCTAGAATGTGAATATTCAAATTGGTTTAGCATTTTGAGATTATTTGATGGCATATAAATTCGAGCTTGGGCATTATAGATTACTGAGCTTAGGGTCATATATTCACTACTATTATTATTTTGGTTACAAATTTTAGTTAAATTACTATTTCAGAGTATGTTTCTCGAAACTTGGGTTTTTTTTTTAATGGTTCCGCTAAACTGCTGCAGTCTTGTTAAATTGTATCGTACCACTGTATATTTATAGCAGTTTGGAACTTTCTAAAAAATAAATAAATGAATAAAACCAACTAATGTACATTATCTTTCCCCCATTCCGCATGCAATTATTGTAAAGAATCTCAGAAAGTCTGTTTTTATTTTTTAGATGTATTTTCACATCGACCAAAACAAGAACAAGTTTTATTATTAATTTTTTTCCCAAAAATATTATTTACCCTTTTAGTGTACCTAGACTAGATATGATTATTACTTCCAAAGTATTCCTTTATTGAATTATATAATGTCCGTTATGAAAAATCAAATTTATTTCACCCTACAATTATTGGCATGATTTGATATTGTTTAAGCGATTATATTCTCCTGAAAATAAATTTGAACATGAATTTTATTTTCCAAAAGATTCTCCCAAACTATAAATTCTTGTTAATCACTTTCCAAAGAACAAAAAGAAATCTCGTAAATAAACATTGATGATACTTTCAGAAGAATATTTTCCTACCCTCAAGAGAACGCCCAGATATCAAGAGATGATGTGTGATTTTTTTTTATTTTTTAACGAGAACCACAGCCGTTGCCTTGTGATGTCGACATAAAATCTGAATAAAAAATATGTATCTGAACTAATACAATATCTTGTCTTCCAACTTATCTTTCACATGGGCATCCTAAATTCCTAATAAGCCATAAAGATAACAGCTCAAAGAATGAAACTTTCTGCATGCTTTCAAACACAGTTACGAACTGAATATTACAATACAGAATCTGAACATCATCTCGTTTTAAGAATGAGAGATTGCTCTTCAATCCCTTCCCAATAAGTAAATGAACATCCAAGAGCAAATTTCTGACTACGGTAGTTCTTTATGTTTTTCTTGGAGGGTTGGACAGCGAATCCCTGTTATCGATCGTCCTTCAATGTGCATAAACATTCTACACAAAGCTTTGGCAACTCTAACATACTACTTTGCATAAACTCATGAACGCATACTTCATTAAGGGAGCTCTAGACTGTTTATGTGATAGCAATGGTTTTTGAACTTTGAACCCCCAATTGTTAGAAAGCAAGACGGACTTGACAGAGGTACTCAGGTGTCCAGAAGTCGAGACTGACCTTTTTAGTAGCATCTGGTTCTTTGAGGTGACAGCAACTGAATCACCAGACATGGGCAAAACTCTCAGAAAGCAATCATTCTGTTTTTCTTTGTCATGAAATTTTTCCACATAACTATCTTCTTGAATCTCACACTCGATTGAATCTGCTGCCACGATCGAAGAATCTTCGGAACATTTTACGATTCTCTCAGCTTCACTAAGAAAACCAATGGCATGCCATGCATCAGCAACAAGCTGTATCGTTTTCTTCTGAGGAAGAACACCATCGTTTCTCATAGTTTCAAGAAACTCTTCTGCTTTACACGGCTGTTTTGCTTCTCCATATCCCCAAATTAAAGTCTCAAAAGTCTTTAAATTTGGCAATACATCCATTTCATGCATCTTCTCAAATATTTTAAGAGCACGGTCCATTTTTCCGGCACTACACCATCCACTGATGATGGTAGTAAAAATGACAACATTAGGATGAACATCTGATTTGGCCATGAGTTCCACAAGTTCCTCAGCTTTATTGGGTTCTCCAGCACGAACATAGCCTTTTGCAAGAATGCTGAAGGCATGGATGTCGGGTTTTATCCCAGCCTTTACCATATCATCAAATATTTCTTTGCACTTGTCCATGAGTCCAGCGGAACTCCAGGCATTCATGATGGTGCTGAATGTTATCACATCAGGTTTTATCCCGAACTCTTCCATCATTGTAAGTGTCTGCACGAATCATAATGTTTAAAATTGAAACTATGCTACACAAATTACAAACAAGGAGAAACATTCCTCAAAAATGAGAATTCAATCAAGTGATCATAAATATTAAAAGGTTTACCTCGTGTACTCCATCAGTATCAGCCTTGTCCAAATATCCTTTGATAAGTGTGTTGAAAACAATAAGATTTGGATACACTTCAAGATTCTTCATCCTACAAACGAATGTCATTGCATCTGCGAGGTTTCCTTCATTACAATAACCATTTACAATAATACCACATGTACGTTCATTTGGCCGCACCTTGGAAATTTGCATCTGAAAAATCATAGATTCGGCTTTGCTGGTTTCCCCTTTCTCAGAATAAGCCTTTGCGATCGTGTTATATGTCACAGTATCAGGTTTTACACCACGAGAAATCATCTCATTGACTATTTTCCATGCTTGTTCAATGTTTCCCTTGTTACACCAAGCTCGAACAAGTATATTGTACGTCCTATCGTTTGGTTTCACGCCGTCTTCCTTCAACATTAACTCCAATAGTTTCAAAGATTCCTCAGGCTTACCAATGATTCCAAAACCTTTAATTAAGGTATTAAAAGTGTGGGTGGTCGGCTTACACCCTTTCTCTCGCATTTCACGGAATATTTTCATTGCTTCCTTAATATTCCCTGATTCAGAGAATGCATTAATCAATGCATTGAAGAATATAGAGTCAGGTTTAAGACCACTTTGTTCCACTTTAGACAGAAGAGAAGGAATAGACTTGAAAAGTTTCTGGATAGTCAGTGCGGTTAAAACAGTAGTGTATGTAAGAAGAGATGGGCTATGGCCTTCTTCTGTTAAAGCCTTAAAAACTGAATGCACTTCACGAGGCTTCCCCCTTTCGATCAAAATATTCATCAATTTGGTTCTTGATCGAACTGTTTGGCAGAAATCGTTACCCAAGCAAATGGGGCAAGAGGGTACAGTGCTAGAAATTAGAGTGGCTGAAAAAGAAGGTAACTGTTTCTCTTTTGCGAGAGCGTCCTGTAAGATGAACCACATATTGATATAGTGATCGAGGCATAGAAAATTTTGACACCAATATGCAAACAGAGTTTTCCCCCAAAAGGCCTCAAAATTGAAAAGGTGAATCGCCCTTTGAAACATGAATTCAGCTGATGACAAGTAAATTGACCAAGAAATAAAAATCAGCTAATGGTGTATGTGTTACGACTAGTATTCACGTTACAAGGAAAAGTCTTTCATTCCTAAAGTACGGATGCAGCATCTCGAAACCGAAGACAAAATATACAAGAAACAGGAAAAATTTTAATAACCAACTAATACAATTACTAGCTTCCATATGGTGTGAAACACTGATTGGTATAATTTCCTTCTCATTCCAGATAAATGATAATCCAGTCCCCCACAACTCTGTAAAAACACCAAGCATTTAACTATAGAGGAAAAAACAGATATGTTTATAACTTGAGACTTTCAGACAAACTATGATTGCATAAAAATGTCCTAGCACTGTGGAACATTACTGATAAATTAAAAATTCCTTGCTCTTGCTGGCAGCAAAATAAAATCTTGATGGCACAATCACGACTGAAGTAAATAAAACACCAAATGACTTAAATATGTTTGTATGGATTACTTAAACTCGGCATATTATCAGCAATACCATCGTTGAATAGCTATTCAGTGCTCCACGGGGCTGTTTTACCACATTATTGTATTGGGTTCTTTGAGGGTTATAGTCCTCCATAGTTTTCTGAATCTGGAAATATAGTTGAACCTTCTGTAATATCTTTAGTTCGGCATATTTATAGTCCCTACAAATTTAAGTCCCGGAATTTTACTAGGATCACACCTCATAGACAGTGGTCTCACATTGAGATATCCTACAAGCATAACAAGAAAGTTTTCTCAGCCGATAATTTTTACAATAAGAATCAGGGACGGAAGGAACAAAACTGATTCAATTGGGTTACAATTTGTTTCTTTGATCATTAAATACTCCAATAATACAAAATGCATATCAAGCAAAACATTTAACAACAATAACACGCGCCCACAAAAATGACCAATGATGAAATCTTCATTTAAACTTTAGTTAGAAGAGAATTTGAAAGAAAAACGAAATTATCAAAAAAAAAAAATTCCACAAAACTGGCTTATTCGTTAAGTGTACTCCAGAAAAGTGCTCTGGTTATATTCCCATATTTGATTTCCAATTCGAAAATGCCTCCGCTTAACAATTCATGGCAGACTGACCAACTAAAGAGTAAGTTGCACATCAATAACTTCTCGTGTCCAGACCCTATAAGAGTTCCTGTAAAATCCAACACAAAATAACATAGAAGCAAGAACTGAAATCAAGAGAAAGCATTGTTGGGTGCCATAAGCAAGTTTAACTTCATCCACTCGCAAAAGACCAACAAACTCAATTTCAGCTCTATCCCATATGACAAGCGAGCTTCCTTTAAGATCACCATTCGTAGTGGTACCAAATATTATTCTACATTAGACATTCAATACACAAAGAAAAAATGAAAAGACCAAAGAAGAGGAGGGAAGGTACCTTCGAACCAGATAAGTTGAGGGAATTTGCATGTATTGATAATGGCAATTTTGTATATTATGCACAAAAGTGGCGATGCTCGTTGGGCCAATCTTATCCGCATCTTGGTCAGTGTAAGAGTTCTTGAGGATGCAGTAGAACCTCATGGAATCAGCAACTATTTTTGGTACGGTGACAATTTTTGTGGAACGATGGATTGCCACGTCACAGGCTGGCACGTTTTATTTGGGATATTTGATGATATATTGAGAGATTCACTGTAATTTATTCTTATATAATATTAAAAAAATCAAGTGTTTATTTACATATAAAAAAAATATTTTTTTTTTGAGATTAGTCGATTTGGTATATATTTTTTATAAAAATAATATTTTTGTCATAAAAAATAATATCTTTTCATGACTTGACTAAATAAATTGACATATGAAACAGTCTCATAAAAAATTTTGTAAAAAAATAATATAATGTTTTGTTTTTCTTTCGGTCGGTGTTAGTTGTCCCACATCGGTTGGATAATATACCTGAGACTTGCATATGTGGGCTTGGACAATCCTCTCCCCTTGAACTAGTTTTTAGGGTTGAGTTAGGTCTAAGTTCCAATCTTAACATGGTATCAGAGCTCAGGTTCCACCGTTATGTGTTGGACTGCCCATATTTGGGTCACTCGTTCTGCCTATATTTGGGTCATTTGTAAACTTCACGTTCAGATGTTCATTCCTGAGCGTGATGGGTGTGTTAGTTGTCCCACATCGGTTGGATAATATATCTGGGACTTGCATATATGGGTTTGGATAATCCTCCCCCATGAGATACCTTTTGGGGTTGAGTTAGGTCCAAGTTCTAATCTAACAGTCGGAGAAGAATTTGTTACGATTAATTTCAAACATAAGATTTTTCATAAACTTCCTATCATTAGATTAGATATAAATCATTATTATTAAATTAATATTTTTTAACTTTTGAATGAATGATTTATTTTTTCTTCTTTTCTATATTATCACATTATCAATGTTTTTTTTTATTATATATAACATATTTTACGTAAAGACGTGTAATATTATTAAAAAAAACATATATTATAAACTTGACCCATCAAAAAAGAAAACTTACCGTTCGTCCAAGCAAATGATTAAAAAAAATGAAGAAGAAACAAAACGTGCAAAGTTATGAGCAACACCGCCAACACATGAATAATGTCCGAGATCATGGGTTCATGTATTCGCTTTTTGAACTCTGGAGCACAAACCACAGCATGTCCAAGATTTTCTCGGGAAGGCCGTAAGTGCTTGCATCATTAGTATGGAATCTGTTGCAACTTGAACACCATGGAAGTTCTTTTCGTGTAGGAGGTTGACACCTTCTCGAATGGCACCATGGACAACTGAGAGTGTTTGGTTAATATGTTTTCCAAAACCCAACATGAGTCTCCTTGTCCGTCCCGAAACACCCCACCCACACTATAATGATTCAATTTCTCATTAACACTTGCATCGACATTAAGCTTAAGAGTACTCCAGTCAGGCGGCTTCCATTGTTTTTCTGAGCCGCGCCTCGAGTCCGCGTCATATATTATTTCCATCAATCTAGCTTTATGAAACTTACTATGGAGGTGGTTCTGCTTTTCCTTCCATACTGCACATGTGTGGATTGCAAAGTTCTCAAACTCTCCCTTTGTCAGCTGTTCTCGCATGCATAAGCAAAAATCCAATGTGCAAGCATCCTTGGCTACCTTCATAGCATGAAAGAATGGTGTGTCGTTCCAAAGATATTTGATGGCAGCACAGAAAAATAGAGAATGACAGACAGGTTGGGTCAGTAGCAAAATGACAGAGAGCAAGCACCACTGAGTGGAACATGGTGGTGGAGATTATTCTGATTAGCTGGGATATGACGTGAGAGACATGCCACCAAAACAAACGAACATTGGGTGGCAGGGAGAGGCTCCATAGAAATGAATAACCCTCTCCAGTCTTCATAGATGATCAGGAGAAGTGAATAACCCTCTCTGAAGGCGATATTTCATCAAAGCACCAGAAGTGAGAGTCGAATGTCGGATATGTCTGGAGTGGGATTTTAGGATTTCCCCAGCAACAAAGTTATTTAAGCTCATTGAGATTAGAGACACTCCAAAAAATTTATTAAATGAACTTGATGACGAAATCACTACCTTAATTAAATTTGGGAGTATTATTTATTATTTAGTTAGGTGTGGACATTAGTTTTGGAAAGAAATAAAATCCCGTTGAATTGTAAATTTTTATATAGAACGTAAGCCGGATGGATCCCTCCTCGCTCTGAAACCCCTTTCGTCTGTTTCTGCCGCCATGATCCGCCTTCCCCACCCCATTCTGAACTGTTGCTTATGGTATGTTTTAACATGTGAATACTTTAGAGTTTAGACCTCTATTTTATAAAAGCTATGAAATGGACGCCTCAACACAAGTTTCTCCTTTTCACTTCCATTTCCCTGGTTAAACATATCTTCACCTATCATGATTTGCATTGTTGCAGAAATCTCAAGTTACATCTCTGTTTGGAGCAGATACCCTCTGGTCAAAGGGGTATACTGGCTCTGAAGTGAAAATGGCTATTTTTGACACTGGGATTCGTGCTGATCATCCACATTTCCGCAATATAAAGGTACCTGTTTGTGATTTCATGCCAGGATTCTTCTTCTTCTTCGCATTTCAATTGTTTATAATGACTCACCATATTCAGGAACGCACCAATTGGACCAGTGAGGATACTCTTAATGATAGTCTTGGACATGGGACATTTGTGGCTGGTGTTATTGCTAGTCAGGATGAAGAGTGGCCTGGTTTTGCTCCAGACACTGAGATTTATGCTTTTCGGGTGTTCACTGATGCACAGGTACCAGAAATTGTATGCTAGAAAAACCTGTTGTGATTATTTATTACATGAACATGATAAGAGGCGTGCTCAAATTTACCTGAAGTATTGTTGACCTTTGTTTAATTTCATTTGTACGGTTGAAATCATTTGCAAAGAAACATACAGATTTTGTTTCATCCTAGTAATTGACTGAGCATGTGCAGATTAAAAGAGCACATATTACAATGTTACATGATTATAAACCCAGCCAGTATGAAACAAGCTCTGGTTGAGGTGCTTCAAAGCTCTTAGGTTTAAACATGTATGAGCAGGGGACAGGCAAGGTTGATCCGTAAGTAAATTTGAATAACATTATAGTATAAGATTTGATAGACAAATTCTTAATGCTGATGCTGAATTGATGTCAGGCTGGAATCATATGAAATTTTAAAGAACTATGAACCTCGGGCAAGCATATTTCCCAATGTCCTCAACAACATGGATTGCCCTTATTCTTGGCCTTTCTGCAGTCAACCCCTGTATGCAGGGACCATGCCTGTGATATTTAATGCCACCATTTTGAATGGAATGGGTGTGATTGGTTTTGTTGAAAGTCCTCCATCTTGGCATCCTATAAATGTTGAAGACAATCTTCTCAGCATTCACTTCACCCACTCTGATGTTATTTGGCCATGGACTGGTTATCTTGCTCTGCACATGTAAATCAAAGATGAAGGGGCACATTTTTCTGGGCAAATTGAGAGCAATGTAACTGTTGATATCTACAGCCCACCTGCTCAAGGAGAGAAAAACCCTCGAAGAAGTAATTGTGTACTTCAATTGAAACTAAAAGTTGTTCCTACTCCTGCAAGATCGGTAAGGATCTTATGGGATCAATTTCACAGTATCAAATACCCTCCTGGATATATCCCAAGTGATTCCTTGGATGTTAGGAGTGACATCCTCGATTGGCATGGCGATTGGAGACCACCTGCATACAAATTTCCACATCATGTTTAACATGCTGAGGGATGCAGGATATTATGTGGAAACTCTTGGTTCACCCTTTACTTGTTTTGATGCTTACCAATATGAGACGCTTTTGCTGGTGGATCTTGAGGATGAACACTTTCCTGAAGAACTGAAAAAATTGAGAGATGATGTTATTAACGATGGACTAGATATTCCAGTGTTTGCTGATTGGTACAATGTGGATTCTATGATGAAAATGAAGTTTTTTTATGATTACACAAGAAGCTGGTGGACTCCAGCCACTGGAGGTGCAAATGTGCCTGCGTTGAATGATCTCTTGGCCCCATTTGGTATTGCTTTTGGAGATAAGATTATGATTGGTGATTTTGTTATTAACTCCGAGCAAATTCGATGTGCATATGGAACTGATATCGCGAAGTTTCCTGGAGGAGGATACTTGCACAGCTTCCCTTTCCTTGATAACTCAGAGAGTGGAGCGACCCAGAATTTCCTTTTGTCTGGTATGAGTAAGTTGAGTTATGTGGTTTGATCTTGATCTCTCTTAAATTGTCATCTTATCTTTGAAAATGTCACAAGAACTGGATTGCTGGTAAGTAAGATGAAATTATACCCATCAATATGTCCCAAATTTAATTGAACTATGTAATTGTTTTGAGTGTGCTTTCCATACACATCTGATGTGATGATAAATGTTTGACTAGATGACCACAAGCCTGAATATTGTGTAAACCTCTCACTACCTGTCACTTGTCTTTCACAAGGTTTTTTGAGTTTTCTCTGCCTAAACTTTTGGTGGTGAATCAGTATATCTGAAGACTGATCATCTTTCCAGTGAATATCTTAGTATGTCGGTTGTGTAATACAATTTTCTTTCCTTTTTAAGATCCATAACATGCCTGAAAAAAATTCAATGTTTCATAGTTCTGTTCTTAATGATGAGTTGTCATCAACGCAGGCAGTTTCCCCTATTCTTGGTCTCTTGGAGGTTGCTGGCGGACGAATTACAGTCTATGGAGATTCAAATTGTTTGGACAGCAGCCATATGGTTACAAATTGTTATTGGCACCTGAAAAAAATACTAGATCTTACTGCCAAGAACATTAAAGATCCAGTCCTCTTCTCAGATTCAAGTTAACAAGATAAACCACTATACTTGAATGACAATCAATTGGCCTCCCGTAGAACTGATGTAAATTTCTCAACATACTCCAGGGTTGTTGGAAAAGAGTTGATCTGCGGTAGTGACTTAAGATTTGAGGTAAGGGGGACGAAGTGTTATGCTTTGCATGTCAGGGGAAGAAATAGTAGTTTGCCTGGCTATGGTAGCGTTGATTTGGGCGAAGGTTTGAATTTTACTCGCGAGATTCCAATTTTTAGTAACTCTAAGTCAACTGAGAAGGATGATGATGATCCTTCAGGAAATCGGTACCTGCACTATTTTTATAGAAATGATATAAGAATCATACTTTTGACGTGACTGCTCTGTTTTTAGTTAGTTATAATGATTAGTGGTTGGTGCTCCACTAACTGAAGGACACTCTTAATTTAACTTTGTTTGCAGCTGGATTTGCCAGAATTAGCCAGCCATTGGCTTATCCCTGTTGTAGTTTCTGTTGCTGGTGAATGAGCATCATTAGCTGATTTCCCATGTTGATGGATGATTTGTTGGAAAGGCCTGAGGAGGAGAAAAGGATCAGGTTCATCTCGTTTTACTAACCCTTAGTTTTCAATGCAGAACTAGAGAACGAAGACATTCTATAAGTGAAGAGACAAGTTTTTCCTCGTGTAATATGACAGGTCAAGATTCTTGGTTAGCTCCATCACCGGAATCAGATTGTATTGATTATCATATAATTTACCAAAGGCTCCTACGAAAATATTTGATTTCGAATCTCTAGTGCATATAAGCCGGACTGTTTTTCATGTTGTTGGAGCATACGGAATTGATGAGAAATCTTTTCAAGTTTTCTTTATAGGAAATATTTCTGAAATGGTTTATTTTGTTAGGAGATGAAAACACGGGTCTTTCAGCAATTGCAGCTTAAAATATTTGCAGTATATGGATAGGTAATATTTTTTTCCTCTAGAAAAATTTAAAAATTAATTTGACATTAATGGTAGTTTCCACGGAGTTATATGTACTGGCAACATTGGTATGGTAGTAAATTTGAAAAGAAAAAGCTCCGGCCATGTGCATCAATCATTATCATTTAATATATATTATCATTTGCCTTTTCTCAACAAATACACGCACATGCATTTATAAAATAACTTGCTTGCATGTGCAAACTGATTCATTTTTTGTCTCCAAAATAACTGTTCGGCACTCGATGTCCAATTTGTTTGATTCTTGACGCTGGGACTAAACGAGGGAAAAAAAAAAGTTATACCCGATCCGAAGAAGAAAATTAAGGCGAAAGACAAAAGGTCCGTTCCAAATCTATGTCCTCAGATAAAGCCAAAAAGATTCCATTCCAATTGTTTTCGTAGTTTGGACTCGTTGATATCAAAATCAAATTTTCTCAGACAAATGATACTCAAATGGGCTTTATTTGTTTGCATATACGATGGTGAGTGATAGACACGTCATTTATACTTGTATAAAACATGAAACAAGACAATAGAACATCATTTCAAATCTAGTTCGACATTGCCCAAGATTGAACACTGGTATTGCAAGAATCGAAGTGTCCATTTATAAATACACAAGTCAACAAAATTAATAGTGTCAAAATATAGAATCGAGAAAAAAAGGAAAATAAAATAAATAAAAGAAACCAATAACGTAAGCAACTAACTCATGGCAAACATATCATCTCTCAAACTGCCGGAACAAGCAATTGATGTTAAAGAAGTTACAGGTTTGAGTTTCATACTCAGAAATAAGCTGGCATCAGTCGTCACTCGCCTCGAGTATCCTTCTTCATCTTTCCCATTTCCATTTCTCTAGTTTGTTGGCCTTCACCGCTCGAACCAGATGGGTATAATCCATATTCACTGGTTGGATTGCTATACTGGTCGCTGCTCCCGTATTCTCCGCTTGCCAGTGCCATTTTCTTGAATTTTTTCATATCGTCAATGTACTGTGCAGTGTCATAATCTGAACTTCCATGAGATCCGTATAAAGAGCTGTGTCCGGGTCTGATTCCTTCGTTCAGATCAGACAGGGAAACATCTCCTTCCAATGCCCTTACAACCTGCTCGGAGTCATATTTTTGTTTCGCTATAAATCAGAACATAGTTTGTTTCTGACAGTTTAAATAAGTCACGAAAAACAAGTTGCTCTCATGAACGCCAAATTTATGGAAGTGTTCAACCTGAATGATTTGAATAAGTACTTCCGTCTTTAAAGGAAATCTATTTACCTGACTCATTCTTGGCCGACGTCTTGCTGAATGGCGCACACAAGCAGCAGCACAGGCTACAATGCGAGCCATCTCATTTTGATGGTAATCAATTTGCAACCGTGGATCAACAAGAGCATCAAAGTTTCCGTCGTCAAGTGCTCGAGTGAGCAATGGCCTAGCCTATATCACAAATAATTTATGTATATTACCTGTGAATACAAAACTACCAGTGCTAAAAAATTATCATCCAACGAAAACGAGAATGTAGAAGAAAATGAGCCCATCACAGTTAGGCGACTACTCACCCAGTCTACCAAACTATCATCCATAAAAGATTGACTCGTGTCAACAGGTCGGCGTCCGGTTATCAACTCCAGAAGCATGACTCCGAAGGAGAATACATCAGACTTCTCAGTGAGCTTTCCAGAGGAAGCATAGTCTGGAGCTAAATATCTAGATCATGGTGAATTATGAGAGCAATGGGTATTAGAACCAGAATTGAGAAACAATTATATGCTTCAGACAAGGCAAGTTAACGTTTTCCTGATATGGAACTGGGACACATCATAGGCGACCCCAACTAGATTGGAATCGAAGCTTCTGTGATTTGTGAAGATGATGAATCAACATGGCACAGTAAAGTATTAAGAAAGCCAAAAGAAGTCAGTCGTACCCAAAAGTTCCCATCACCCGTGTCGAGACATGAGTATTGGCATCAGAAGAAAACTTAGCAAGGCCAAAATCCGCAACCTGAGAAAAGTAGTGGTTAGCTAAGTTTTTTATTTCGTTTGCGATAGGATAAATCTCACATTATTCAACTTAAGCTCTATCAAGATTTTTAACCCCTCCTAGAAAAAGTGGGAATCAAGTTACGAAGATCATTCGTAGAATACAATCATGAAACTCAAATACAATACCTTTGCTTCAAAGTTAAAATCCAAAAGAATATTAGAAGCCTTGATGTCCCTATGTATGATTTTTGGATGACCTGAATAAAAAAATACATCAGTTGAACAATAACTTATTTTGGCCAAAAAAAAAACATGTTTTCCATTTTTCCACATGTTGAATGGTCTAGAAATTCATGAAAGAAAAGCTTACAATCCTCGTGCAGATATGAAAGTCCTTTTGCAGCTCCTAGAGCAATCTTCAATCGCGTGGGCCAATCCATTGTAGGTCTTCCCTTTCCTGAAATACATGGATTAACAAATTCTATAGTGGCATGATTATTTTTTTATCATAAATATTAAAGTTTGAAGGAGTAACATTAATATGAAAGCATTGAAGAGTCCTTCACTGATTTTGTTCTCCCTGTTCTACCAGCACAATGTTTTTTCTTCAGCTAATATAGTTCGAAAAGAAGATTTCAAGCCTGAAAAATAACCATGCAAGTGAAATTCCAGATTGTTATTTGGAACAAACTCATAGACGAGCATTCTCTGCGACCCAGTGATGCAGTATCCAACCAACGAAACAAGATGCTTGTGGTGCACTCTGCTGATGATCTCAACTTCGGCCCGGAATTCACGCTCCCCTTGTCCACTTCCAGCCTTTAGCTGCTTTACCGCTACCTCTTTTCCATTTGGAAGGACTCCCCTGTGCACGTAACCGAAACCACCTTGTCCTAGAAGATTGGCTGTCGAGAATCCATCACTTGCCATCAACAATTCTTCATACGTAAATGTACTTTTCGAAAAACCCAAAGCAATTCCAGGTGAAGGAGGAGGAAGAGGAGTTTCGGGGCCGGAATAATTGGAACCAGAACCTCCACTGCTACTCACGGGAGGAGGAGGGGGTGGTCGAGGTGAAGGGGCACGTACTGGTGAGTGCGGCGGTCTTGATGCACCAACTGACGGTGGGGAAGGTTTAGGAGGGATTTGAACGACATGATCAACAGGTGGGGGGACGTTATACTGGTAATTCTGTACCGGATTACCGTAAGGGTCAGCTGGGAAACAACCAAGAAATTCAGAGTGCGCAACAAACATACTATATCAGCATGATGATGATGAACAAACCATAAAGTCGAAATTTTGATGAGTTCTGGGAATCAAGTGTACAGCTTCTGACCTTATATGATTAATTACAGTTAAGAAAGCAAGCAATTACCTTTGGTGCCAAGTGGTTGCGGTGGAGGTACATAGTAATTATGTTGCGATCTCTTCCTCTTCTTCTTGCAACATAAAAACAGTAGACTCAATACAGCAAGTATCACAACACCTCCTACAGCTATCCCCACAACAAGCCCCGTCGATATCCCCCCACCAGACGATGACGTAGAGGGCGTCTTAGATCTCGGTGTGACACCAGATGGAGCAGGTGGAGAGTCTCTACTAGGATGAGAACCCCTACCAGACGGCGCCGGAGGGGACGGAGGAGACCCAGATAGAGAAGCAGGAGGAGGTGAGTTTGAAGGCAATGGTGGTGTTGGAGAGGACGCCGGCGGCGGAGAGCCAGATGGAGTTGGCGGGGGAGAAGCGAAAGGTTCAGGAGGAGCGGCGGGCGGTGGAGTGGTGGCGTTAGCAGGCGGCGAGGTGGGAGCGGGTGAGGCTCCCGGCGGCACTGAAGACATTTACAAGAAGTATGAATTCCTAAATAGGTAATATTAGATTAAAGAAATCAAATAAAAAGAAGGTAATAATGTGTTGCCGAAACGATGCGGGAGAGATTCTCCATTTTCTTTTGTTGAAGCTTTACAGTTCAGTTCTAAGGAAGAAGAAGGTGGCGTGTCTGTCTCTCTGTCGGATTAATCGTTTGGAAGCATACAATCTCACTCACTCTCTCTCTCTCTCTCAAGCGCGATTGGAAGCATACAATCTCACTCACTCTCAAGCGCGTGGATTTCACCTTACAAATATTTTTTTAAAATTATAATTATAAAATTAGCGTTATGCTTTTTATATGCAGAGTGGTCTTTTGAATAATAATTAATATGATTATTAATAAATCTCATATTTTTATTTTGAATATACAAACAACATATATAAAAATAATCGGAAATAAAACATAATTTTAATTATAATTATAATAGTAAAAAAATAATGATCTACTTTTGTAGACAGTGTGGCCTTTTGAATAATAATCCGCAAATTTCGGTGGACGTTTGGTGGACGACCTACGTCATGTTTGTTCCAGCGAATTGATTCGTCACCATTTATTTTTCCAATTTTAATATGTTTATTTATTTATAATAATAATAATAATAATTTATTCTTTCATTTGGTTTATGCAAGAGTCGTGATATACACCACAATACTATAATGTTTTCTAGAATATAAGAAGTAATTATTACTGGAACCTACGAAAACAATTTCAAGAAAATAAAAAATATAGGTTTATTAATTATGGATAAAAGGATATTGGTTGTGGTTCCCGTCGTAGAAAATAGGAAGCCGGGGTATATCACTTCATTCATATTTGGAAATGAATCGAACATTTCCCATTTTTCTCTGCAGCCTCGAGTTCTGGGATGATGGAGAGTGATGATTAAACGTTGCAGCTGGTAATATTATGGTTTTGATATTTGAAGATAATTCTTGAATTTGTTCTTTGCTCTGCTCACGGTTGAAACTTTGATTTTTTTCGTCTGGCCACCTATTCTTGCTTCTCCCTTTTTCTTACGAGAAAGACGTGATCCTTTCGAGACAACAAGTTCGGACGGAGTTTCTCGAGCTGCATCAAACGCCACAAAATTGTTACTTACAGGATAACTCAAATCTATTAAACACGTAATATAATTTTTACGGACAAGTTGATTTGCAGCTTGTATGGTAGAATCACAAAAAAGGGTATAAATGTTGTCGATCTATCTGATAACAATATGAAACAGAACAAGAATCAGAACATAAACCCAATGGTCGCATGATGTCAACCGTTTGTTTATGTTTACACATTGTGCCATCTGGGAAATTAGCCACAATAGAGTCTAAATAGTTCTTCATACAACGTAATTTATGTAACAAGTAAACCATTGTGGTTATGAATCCAACATATTATAGTTAGATGTAATAATCATTTTATTGGTTGTTTTCCATGATAGTGTTATTTACCATTCTTGGTTTCTATCCAGATATATTAAGGATTTTGATGTGGATCTTAAGGTCCTATGGAGACACTATATTGAACTCAATAAGGTCTTTAAATCCCAATGGAGCATGAATACATGAAATTTAGAAAATTTAGTACAATCTTGATTTACACAAACGGGGTCCTGAATTCCCCACAATGCGTCTTCAGTTTGTTCGGTTCAGAGAGGACAATCTTAATTTTGTACCCATTTGTGTTCAGCTATGATCGATCTTCTATCTGCATTTACCTTCATTTGAATCTTCAAAATCTAGCTGTGCCAATCTCGAGTCTGCGCGCGTAAAGCATAACCATAATCTTTGGTCCTCTTGCCCCACTTCTGATGCAATGGGGAAATGCCATTGGCCCTTCTCTGACTCCTGTCAATTGAATACATCACTTGGAATCAGTCTTAGCATAAATCCTTAAGGGCTTAAAACCAATTTTGAGAATGCATCAAGACAACTCAGACAAAAATGTCTGATTTGATATCTTGTATGTCTGAAGAACCACACTCGCATGCGTACTCATGTTGATAGAGTCTGTGGAGTCTAACAAATCTTATAATACAATATATTCCCAGTTTCTCTGTTAGTTCCCAAGAACAAAAGATTTCTATTCGGCCATGTTTTTCACTTCTTCGATTGAAGAAGGATTTTAGGTCTAGTTATCTTATGGCTTTTGTTCACTTTTCTAGTTTCACATCATTGTTCCTAGCACAAGTCAGAGTATGTCTAAGTCTCTGAGTGCAACTGTGCAAACATCTTTCTTCTGCTACCCTCACATGTATTACTATGGAACAAGGAGGTGGCATGTGAAATATTGGGCCCATTTCATCAAAGTTAAAACGAATCTACAGGGAAAAAAAAGTGGAGACAATCTATATTAACTATTATAATCATGGAATATAAAAGAATACTATTGTAGCTTTCAAGTTTCTCACAGGATCAACAAGCAAACAGAGATCAGCTTATTAATAAACCACATATTGCAGCCATATAAAATTTTTAACTGACTGACACGTTAGATAGCCCTTGTCCTCCATGTCATCTCTGAAAAGTGGACTCTAGATTATTAAACATCACATATATTCCCGTTCTTTGTTTGGTTTGAAACTAATACAAATAGGGAGAATCAATAGATGGAGGGACATGGTGATCAGAAGCAAAGTATCTCTAATTACAGAAGTACAAAAGAAGCTTACATCATCTGAACTATTTTTCGGTAGTTATATAGTTTAAGTTTCTAGATGCATTCGATACCAGGAAAAATACCAATTGTATGATTGCTGAAGTTGATTAAATAGGCTTCCACCTTTTGCATGTAATAGCTCACCTGATGCCTTTCTTTCCATTTAGGAAAAATATCATTGCCTAGTAGTTGGAACAGGTGATCTCTCGTCTCATCATTAGTGCCACAAGCAAACATTTGAACATTATAATTGCATGCAACCAATACCTGAAATAAACATCAATTTCAAGGGCGACAATATAACCAATCACATGAAGAATGAATGGCATTTTGTTATCAGTGAAAACTATGACGAGCAGCTCATACCAATCATCATTTGATCCAGTCGGAGTAGCAAAGAGAGCATCAGCATTTTTCCACTTCTCAATGAAACTTCTATTGACAGGTTCGTCCATCTTATCCCCAGCAATACGCCTACTATGCAGTATAATCAGTTTCCATTTTCTAGAAGGCAGCATTTGGCAAATTTCATTTGCAACAGTATTGACCTATGGAAGACATAGCCAACCACCACAATTTGTTTACCAGATAAAAACTAAAAAAAGAGAGTTACAAACTTTTCATATTTCATCAGCATGACAGCACTTGCCTTTGATGGTTTAAATCTTCTCTGGCTGTATGAGCCAACATTTGCACCATCCACAACGGCTTCAAATGGTCCATTGTAGTCGAGCCAATTCTGCAAGAAGGTGCAGCCTTCACTTTTTTAGACCTTCAGATTACTCTATTTACTGAGTAAAGAAAATGAATGGACTTGCATACTTGAAATTTCTGAGAACTTGAATTTTTCTCTCTATACAAGGCTATGGATGCCACCGATTTTGCAAAATGTTCAGTTTCTTCGGGATCAAGGTCAATAGTTACTAGCCTTTCACCACAGCATTTGCATAAGCCATCAGAACCAACAGAAAACCGGCTGATAGTCCATTTCCCTTTTATATATTTCTTGAAATTTGAGTATATATCCAAATAAATCAAATTGAGAGAAGACAAGTATGCATGGATTAAAGCACCATTCTTATTATAACTATCAGAAAATATATTATACAGATTTTAGATTATGACAAGTGGCTTGCATAAATTAGAAATTACACTAGATTTGGTGGCTGTATAATTTCTGGTAACTATAATTCAGTTGTAGCACACAACACTGTGCCACAAGCTTGATAGGAATTTTTTTATATAAGGGTCCACCAAAAGACTTCCAATATATATATATCTATGGAGGAATTAGTTCTTCGATGGGTATTAGTTAGAGGGGTTTTGATATTTCGATATAATTTGAAAAAGTAAGATATTTTCTTTCTAAGTTTCAAGATTTTTTCTTTCTAAGTTTCTGATATTTTATTAAGCTTTTGATGTTTTTTTTAAATCTGAGAGATATGAGTTTCTGTGTATTTTTATTTTTTACTATTGTTTCCAATTGTATCCATAAGCATTACTATTTTATTGGGGGAAAAAAACTAGATACGTTTGAAAGCTGTTTGTATACTTTCGAGGCTTTAGGCTTTCAAAAAATTATTGTAGACATTCTAGAGACCAAAAAATCCTTTCTTCTTCCAACCTTTCGATCGCCCTCCGTTGTACTGCGGTTTCCAAGTGTGCTTGTTCCCCTCCTTTCTTCTTTATCCTGGTAAGTCTTTGTGAAATAACTCCGTTGAGAAGAAAAAAGAAGGCCGATTTGATTTCTAGATTACTTAGCATGAAGCTGTTGAGTTCAAGCTGTCATAAAAGATATTGTTCTAACAGCATGATCTAATGACTCATGTTTTGTCATATTAATACTATCAATATTAATATTACTCATGTGTTCAACTGCTGGATAACTTGAATTCACATATGATCATGTGTTTTTTTTAGATGCTGAAATTATTGTTGTGTCATTATTTTTAAATTATTTGATCTGATTTTTGTTCCAATATTCACAATTATAATAATATATTATACTTTCACCAACTATATAAAACTGTATTCTATTTCATCACACTTTCCACCACATAACAACTCCTTAAAATATGACCCATAAATCGTGCGTGAAACAGGTCCAGCAGATTTGGAGAACGGCATTGACTTTTTTGAATGGGAATTCATCGTGCAACATATTCATTTATTAATATGCATATGTCTTCTGTGTATCTTATAAATTATAGTAGGTTTTTTGTGAGACGATCTCATGAATTTTTATCTGTGAGACCGATCAACTCTACCGATATTCACAATAAAAGTAATAATCTTAGCATAAAAAGTAATATTTTTTTATGGATGACCTAAATAAGATATATGTCTCACAAAATATGACTCGTGAGACCGTATCACAAAAGTTTTTGTCTATAAATTATTTGAATTGAGAGAGAGAGAGAGTGGTTAGATATATTTGATTTTCGATACAGGCATGAGATCTCAATTCCCATACATGCAATAGGATAGGATCTATTACAATATCATCATGAATACGTAGATCTTTCTTTGCTTTTTTCCTTGTACAATATCGATATATAACATAACTCTAATTATACGAATTTTGCGTGTGTGTGTGTGAGGAGAAATATGATAATATTTTTAAAATATGGTTCAAATTTATGATTGAGAGTGATCAAATTAGTTATAATTTTTTATCAAAAAAAAATTATATATCAAACCACTTGAGCTCGAGTTAATTATTAGAAATTCTCCATATGATCTTATTTTAATACAAAAAATAAATGTGGTGGGATGGTTGACGACATTATTTTTTGTTAAGGATGGAGTTGAATAATTAATTAGATATTAACATATTTATGTTTTAATCTCAAAAAGTGATGGAGGTGAGCTGGTAAATATCGTCACTACGTACATCTTTTTTTTTAAAACAAAAAATAAAGGTATATTTAATTATATATTTGTGTTGTTTGTCGTAATATTTTCAAATAACAAGGGTTAATACTGAAATACCTAAGATTTTTTCCTTAAATGTGAATATTAAAATATGATGCAATATTAATTTTATATATAGTAAATAGTAAAATCTTGAAAAGCACGAGCATAAGATAATTTTTTTTCCCCAATTCTCAGGAAATTTCCTCTTTAATTATATCAATTACGTAGATCGAGAATTGGACTTTTAAAATATTCATGCCTCACTTTTAGAGATCATAAATATTACTTTGACCTTCGTCGCGCCATTATTATTTGTAAATAAATGTTGATATAAATTTAAAAAAGTTAGAATTTGTTTTGAATCACAATTTTACGTTACATATTTCTCTAAAATACATATTTAAATAATATTCAATAGCATTTGTTAAAAAAACTAAAAATAAGGAGTAAGAAATTTTTTTAAAAAAAAAACCGACATATATATATATCGACAATGACTGTACTAAAAATGGAATTATGGAATAACAAATGCAAGAATAAAATAATAGCATAGATTTTTTTGATCCAAGCATAAATGTAAACGAAATGAATCACATAAAATCTAAACAAAATCTCCAGATCCAGCAATGCAATTAATCAGAGTTTTTGACAGCTTAAAAGTCCCGCTGGTTGGGTGGGATATATGCTCAAAAATCAAATATATATTTCCCAATCCACAGAGAATAGTTTCAAGAAAATAAATGGGAAGCAACTATTTTGGATCGGATGCAAATGGTAGATCATGTGTAGCAGGAATGTCTTCATCGTCGAGATCAAAAGGGAAAAAGAACGGTTCGGATAAGCCTAAAAGGCCACAGAGAGGACTTGGAGTTGCTCAGCTTGAGAAGATTAGATTACATGATCAGATGGAATGCAATTATCTTCCTACATTTCATAACCCTTTTGCCCAAAATTTCATTCAGGTATGTGTGTGTATTTCGAGTTGTCAACTTTTTCTTTCGTTCTTTATAAGCATATATATAAAGAATTTGGTGTTCTTGATGATGCGGCCATGGAAAATTATCCGCTATGACTGTGCAGGAGGACATGGGATTGCAAACTTCGCCGTCTTCGCCTTCTTATGGTTTTCCGGGATCATACCGAGCAATGGTATTGACATTTTTTTTCCTATAATATTATTAACAAAAAGAATACTATAAGAACATAATTTCTACAAATTTAAGTCGACAACAGTAAAAAAAAATTGGTATATGAACATATATGGTGATATTGTTTCTCAAATTTCATAAAGTTAAAGATTTTAAGTTCTTGATGTTACATTCCTCGTAAACCTAGATTATTTTCTCTGTCTTAATTAGCAAGGCTCAACCAATATCTTGATTCTATCCTATGACTAAATATTCAAAACACGTAATTAAGGCATTTTAATTTTAATTTTTTCAGATGGGATTGCCAGATTTTGAAGGGGCAACCACGTATGGGGAATCCCAACCCAGCAATGTTGCAAGGTTTGTCCAAGAATTTTTCAGCAACTTTCATTCCCAATGAACCGTTAAATTTGCTCATGTGTTAAAATTATAATCTTGAATTAATATAGTTCCTGAACAATATAGTATATGATATTCTTCTGGCCTTAAAACAGAACATGGCAACCAGGCAATGCAGGCTTAAAAAACCATCATTTTGTGCTGCCAAATAGCATGACTAGATCTTTTTTCGACCACGGAGTCGAGGTACAAACATATATATATATATCACGTCCTACTTGTGATCATATATATATACACACACACCCTAGTACCCCCACATGTTATTCAATATTGTTTTTGTGGCCATGGATTACGTAGGGATCATTCAACAGAAAGAAGAAGGAAGTCGGGCCCGATTTGTTTGCCTATACTAAACAAAATTCTGATCATCAATCTTCAAATTCTCAAGATATAGATCTGGAGCTCAGGCTTTGATCACCTCGAGAAACTATATACGTGCAATCTTAATTTATCCAATTTATTATTTTTTTACAAAAAATTGTGGGTTAAGGTTCTTGCTTGTTTTCTACTGATCATGCATTTGTAATTAAGTTGGACATGTAAATGGAATTTTACACAAATTCAAGAACAAAGCATTGCTTGTGCGTCCCAGTTTCATTCACTTGAATTGACAAGATTTTCAATATATCTAACTGTACTGAGGAGTGTGAAAAGAAAATTAAAAGAAATCGATTTTGATTTATATATGCTATCCGATCCAGCAATCGGCTTTTATATATATCTTTTTGATATATTGTCTACGTACTTTAATTTGATCATCAATAATGTGACATTAATCTATTAGATATATAATTTGGATATGTTTCATCACATACAATAAATAAATATAACATCATTGATGAGCAAGATAGGTGGACAACATATCAAACTATATATAATAATAATTAAATTAAACCTCGTTGTTTACGTTAAATTTGGATACCATAAGATCGTTCTGTGTTTAGTTTCTATGTACGTTGGATGAATTTTATATCGCAGGCAAATATTATTATTTTTTTGAGTTTGCTGGAAAATTTTCTAATTCAATTCGTATGTGTAATATATTACGAGCTAGATTTATTTAAAAAAAAATTATATTCCCATTATTTTATCTAGAAAATAAAACGAATATAAAAATTTGATTTGTTGGGGCTATTTGCATTGACAAACTGTTTCGACATATATTTGCATTATCTCATACAAATTAAATAGTTTTAATATCAGATTTACATTATAAGTTCGTCTATACGGATCCTCTATATCATTTATATATATATATACAAAATGTAGTTGATCACATAATTACGTTTCAATTTCACTAATAATTGTGTGATAAGAAATTAATTTAAAAAAAAACACTTTATGTACGCGGAGCATCCAAGAAAATCCATCCACCTACGATACACACATATGTGTCCAATGCTGGTGTGATACACATCTATTAGATATATAATTTTGATATATTTTATCACATCAAATTGATGACCACAATGGATGGACACCATGGTAGGTGGACAACATATCAAAATTAGATTTATTCTTTTTTTGTCACTCGTGTTATATATTCACACAACTTATCAAATAGTTCATCGCTTTTAATATGTGAGTACAATGAATAAACATAGTTAATGACATTTTATTAAGAAAACAAAAAAAATCTACTTTGTTTTCTCATTTTATACGAATTTCTTCCTTTAAACAAGAGAAATGTTCTCTCATTTTATACGAATTTCTTCCTTTAAACAAGAGAAATAAACCAAATACTTTTCTTTTACATCCAAAATTAGATTTCGACTTCTCTTCTCACCATTTTTTTAGTTTTCATGGTCACACAACTTATTTATATTCCTTTATTTATTTTTTTCCTTTTTCCAACAGATTAATAATTCCAGCCGAACAGTTTGTTAATTTAATTTTAAAATAAGATGTCAGAACTAATTATACGTCTCAGACATATTATCTTATAATTTTTGTCGGATGGTTACATATTCCGATGTGATTTCCGATCAACATTTATAAAAATATATATATAGTGTCACATGTTAGATATTAATTTATGTTACGCTTCACTTTTCTATGCTAGCACCCCGATATCTTTCGTGATTGATTAACTGAATCCAATGAAATCTTGGTCAAAATTTTCTAATAACCCCGACATTAATGAGATTAAATCTTATGTTTAATAAATATAAATATTATATCGAGCGGTGTGGGAACTATTTCCGATATCCATTACATAATTTTGTCAAATGAAATTTCAATTATTATTTTAGGGAGAACCGTTTTGGTACAGGAAATCGGTATGGGTTATTAATGGCCATTTAAAACTTTTGAATTGGCTGGAAATTTTATGTAGTTATTATTAATTATGGCTGTTAAAAAAACCTTTTAAATGAATGAGCTGTGGCTTGCTGGTTGGTCTGTAATTAATGGGTATTAAAACACACCTCTTGGGCTCTCGTTTTCCGAGGGATATTACTCGATTTATATAACCTTTTTTCCAAATAGAAAATTAATTTCAAAACTGCGGTAATTAAATAAAATATGATGCTAGGGATATATATCTATTGTTTTAGACAAAAATTTACGTGAAACGACGCAACTTTTAATTAGATTATCTATCAAAAATATAAACAAAATTAATCAATATGGATAAAATTTAAATTTGGCCGGATTAATGTGCACGGAATCATGTTTATTTCTAATTTTTAGCTCTACGATGTGACCGAATACATGTCATGAATCTCTGACGTCTTGATATCCACTAGTTTCCAACATGTTAAAACGTCAAATCAAAGATCGATATTATATTTTAAATATAATATTTCGAAAATTTGAAGATTCAACTGAACCACGTACATATAAATTATCAAATTTTTTATATATTTTAATTAAATTATTTTAATGCATTAAATTCATGATTGCGACATCATTAATATGTGTTTTAATGACCTGATTCATTAAGATCGCATGTTATAGGACTTTTAGCAGTATTTCACGTTCGAACGAGGAACGGAGACTGGGTACAGTTAAGGAAAAATATTTTCTTAGATGATTATTTTAATAATTTAATATGTGATGCAATTGATATGAAAATTTCGAAAATGAGCCCTTAATTTGCAGTATAGAGGACTTTTGAAGGTTCGGTTAATATTTTGAAAACGAATTTAAATGAAATATTTTTCATGATTGTTTTTGGGTTTGATGGGACTATTTTATTGCTTCATGGGCCTAAAATCTTTTTAACATCTTTATTTTTAATTAAAAGCTCATTAGCACTAATTATATTATTAAAACATTATAACTAAACCCTGAACTACACCCCCATTTCGGACGCCCCCTTCTCCCAACTCCAGCAGCACCTTTTCGAAAATATTCCAGCAACAAGCCACCGAAATCCTCAAATTTTTTCGAAGAAATCATTTCCCGTCTCTCCGGTGCAAGTCCTACGCGAGTATAAGGTTTCGAGCGTATATACGCAAAGCCACGTCCAAAATCTCGTTTTTCTCATCATTCACATCATTATATGCTGATTTGTTTGTTTATGCATGAGAAATTATTAGTTCTATTACGTTGGTTCGTTTCTGCAAGGTTTGTCATTAAATATGCATAATGTTTTACATATAACTGACGTTTTTCCATGGCTTTCGTGCAAGGGCCGCTAGACCTAGCTAGGTTTCAAGGGACTAAACATGTCGAGGTCTATGTTGGATAAGGTTAAGAGGGCTTCGGTTCAGGTCTAAGGGGAGAGGCGGATTGCTTGGGTCTTAGGAAGCACATAGCGGCTAGATCGAGTAAAGGAGGTGGTGTAGCTGTGCGTGGCTTGTTCCAGGGGCTGGCTTGGGACGTGTGTGGTCCATGACAAGGCCCTCAAGTGGTCCATGATCAGCTGGTAGCATGACAACGCATGAGTTTAAGCAATATTTTTAAATGATTTTGAATCTTGTTTTACTTTGTTGAGTTGTCGGACTTTTGTTTACGCTCAAGTTTCTTTTTTAAAACAGAAGACTAGGAGATTGATTACATTATAAGATTTTGTGTAAATGCAATTATTTTTATTCAGTGATTGGATGAATTTTAAAATACATGATTAACTTATTTAAATGTTTATGAGTGTATGTATTTTCGGTCATAACTTTTATATATA